>NC_133666.1:569220388-569375900 GCF_037893015.1 Macrotis lagotis | reverse complement strand
AAAACTGTTAGTATACTCAATTATATCAATAACAAACCTATCAGAAACCATATGATCATATCAATAGATGCTGAAAAACCTTTTGAGAAAATAGAGCATCCATTCCTATTAAAAACACTAGAGAGTGTCAGAATACATGGACTGTTCCTTAAAATAATTAGCAGTATCTATCTGAAACCATCAACAAGCATTATACTCAATGGGGAGAGGCTAGAGGCATTCCCAATAAGATCAGGGGTTAAACAAGGGTGTCCATTATCACCACTACTATTCAATATTGTATTAGAAATGTTAGCATCGGCAATTAGAGAAGAAAAAGAAATTAAAGGAATTAGAATTGGAAAGGAAAAGACAAAACTCTCCCTCTTCGCAGATGACATGATGGTCTACCTAGAGAATCCCAAGAAATCATCTAAAAAACTACTGGAAACAATTAGCAATTTTAGCAAAGTTGCAGGTTATAAAATAAAACCCCATAAATCCTCAACTTTCATATATATGACTAGCAAGAAACAGCAGGAAGAGCTAGAAAGAGAAATCCCATTCAAAGTAACCTCAGACAGTATAAAATACTTGGGAGTCTATTTGCCAAGACAGACTCAGAATCTTTTTGAAAACAATTATAAAACACTTCTCACACAAATTAAATCAGATTTAAATAACTGGGCAAATATCAACTGCTCATGGATAGGTAGAGTTAATATAATAAAAATGACAATTCTACGAAAACTAAACTATCTGTTTAGTGCCCTACCAATCAAAATTCAAAAAAATTAATGAGTTAGAAAAAATTGTAAGTAAATTCATATGGAGAAATAAAAAGTCAAGAATTTCCAGGAGCTTAATGAAAAAAATGCAAACAAAGATGGCTTAGCACTACCTGATCTAAAATTATGTTATAAAGCATCAGTCATCAAAACTGTTTGGTATTGGCTAAGAAATAGAGTGGTGGACCAGTGGAATAGACTAGGTGTAAAAGCAGGAGAGGATTATAGTAATCTGCTATTTGATAAACCCAAAGTGTGAGGCCACCAGGATAAAAACTCCCTCTTTGATAAAAACCTGCTGGAATAATTGGAAGTTAGTATGGAATAAACTTAGATTAGACCAACACTTCACACCCTTTTCCAAGATAAGATCCAAATGGTTACAGGACATAGACATAAAAAACAATACTATAAGCAAATTAGAAGATGAAGGACTAGTCTACCTGTCAGATCTATGGAAAGGGGAACAGTTTATGACTAAGGAAGAGTTGGAGAACATCACTAAAAACCAATTAGATGATTTCAATTACATTAAATTAAAAAGTTTTTGCACAGATAAAACCAATGTAATTAAGATCAAAAGAAAAGCAGTAATTTGGGAAACAATCTTCACAACTAATGATTCTGACAAATGACTCATTTCTAAAATATACAGAGAACTGAGTCATATTTTTAAAACAAAAAGCCATTCCCCAATTGACAAATGGTCAAAGGATATTCAAAGACAATTTACAGATGAGGAGATGAAAGCAATCCATAGCCATATAAAAATGCTCTAAATCATTAATTATTAGAGAAATGCAAATTAAAGCTACGCTGAGGTACCACCTCACACCTCTCAGATTGGCCAGTATGACCAGGAAGGATAATGATCATTGTTGGAAGGGATGTAGGAAATCTGGGACACTATTACACTGTTGGTGGAGCTGTGAACTCATCTAACCCTGCTGGAGAGCTATTTGGAAATATGCCCAAAGGGCAACAAAAATGTGCATACCCTTTGACCCAGCAATACCGCTACTGGGTCTATACCCTGAAGAGATGAGGAAAAAGGGTAAAAACATTACTTGTACAAAAATATTTATAACAGCCCTGTTTGTGGTGGCAAAGAATTGGAAATCCAGTAAATGTCCTTCAGTTGGGGAATGGTTTAGCAAACTGTGATATATATATATATATATATACATATATATATATATATATATATATATATATATATATATATATATATATATATATATATATTATCATGGAACACTGCATGAACTGATGCTGAGTGAGATGAGCAGAACCAAACAAACACTGTACACCCTAACAGCAACATGGGAGTAATGTTCTACCTTGAAGGACTTGCTCATTCCATCAGTGCAACAATTGGGAACAATGTTAGGTTGTCTGCAAAGGAGAGTATCATCTGTATCCAGATAAGGAGTTGTGGAGTTTGAACAAAGTACAAGGACTATTCCCTTTAATTCAGGAAAAAAAAAATCCAGATGTCTTATTGTTTGATCTGGTTACCTCTGAGAATTCTGTTCTCTTTAAGTATATTATTTCTCTCTCATCACACCCAATTTGGATCAAGGTACAACATGGAAACAAAGTAAAGACTGACGGAGTGCTATCTGTGGGGTGGGGGTGGGGGGAGGGAAGCAAGATTGGGGGAAAATTGTAAAAGTCAAATAATATCTTTAATAAAAATTAAAAAAAAATTAAAAGAAAGTATTGTAGGAAATCTGGGACACTATTACATTGTGGTGGGGCTTTGAAATCATCCAACCTTTCTGTAGAGCAATTTGGAATTACGCCCAAAGGGAAAGAAAAATGGATATGCCCTTTGATTCAGCAACACCACTACTGGTTCTATACCCTAAAGATATGATGAAAAATGGTAAAACCATCACTTGTGCTTGTATTAATTCATTCCTTTCCTTTTTGTGGTGGCAAAGATTTGGAAATCAAGTTAATGTTCTTCAATTGGGGAATGGCTTAGCACACTGTGGTATATGCATGCCATGAAACACTACTGTTCTATTAGAAACCAGGAGGAATGGGAATTCAGGGAAGCCTGGAGGGATTTTCATGAAGTGATGCTGTGTGAAATGAGCAGAACTAGAAAAAAACTGTACACCCTAACAGCAACATTGGGGTGATGATCAACCTTGATGGACTCGCTTATTCCAACAGTGCAAGTATCACAGACAATTTGGGGCTGTCTGCAATGGAGAATACCATCTATATGCAGGGAAAGAACTGTGGAGTTTGAGCAAAGACCAAGGACTATTAACTCTAATTTAGGAAAAAACTGATATCTTATTGTCTGATCTTGCTGTCTTTTATACTTTATGTTTCTTCCTTAAGGATATGATTTCTCTCTCATCACATCCAATTTGGATCAATGTATACCATGGAAACAATGTAAAGACAGGCAAATTGCCTCCTGTGGGTAGTGGTAGGGGAAGTGAAATTAGGGAAAATATTGTAAATCTCAAAATTAATAAGTCTGAAAAAAACTAGTTTCCTCAACTATAACTCCCCAAAAGATCCACCTTTTCTCCTAGAAGAGAAGGATCAGTTTTGCTGGATTTTGAATTCTTGGCTTCCTTTCATGTTCCCTTGGTGTTCAGAACATTGTATTCCAGGCCCTTTGATCCCCTAAGTTTGACACAACCAGATCCTGTATAATAGTTACTGCAGATCCTTGATATTTATATTTTGTCTTTCTGGCTGTTTACAAAATTTTCTCTTTTATCTGATATTTTGTAATTTGCCCACAATATTCCTTGTGTTTTCATTTTGGGGTTCCTTTCAGTTTGGTATCAGTGTATTCTTTCAATAACTATATTGACCTCTGGTTGTATAATATCAGGATAATTATTCCTTAACTATATCCTGAAGTAACAGTTCAGGCTTTTATCCTCAATGTTTTTAGAAGCCCAATGATTTGTAAGTTATCTCTTCTGGATCTATCATCCAGGTTAGTTGTTTTGTCGAGAAAGTATTCTGTATTTTCTTTATATTTTTCACTTTTTCAGTTTTCTATAACAGATTCTTGTCTCATGAAGTCATTAGTTTCCATAGATTCCATTCCATGTTGTAATTTTAGAAAGGTTTTAATTATTTTAAGTTTTACAATTTCCCCCCAATCTCGCTTCCCTCACCCCACCCCCCACACAAGGCAGTTTGCTAGTCCTTACATAATTCCCATAGTATGCATTGATATAAGTTGAATTTGATGAAAGATAAATCATATCCTTAAGGAAGAAACATGTAGTATGAGATATAGCAGAATTGTATGATAAGGGGTGGCTAGGTGGCGCAGTGGATAGAGCACCGTCCCTGGAGACAGGAGTACCTGAGTTCAAATCTGGCCTCAGACACTTAATAATTACCTCTGTGGCCTTGGACAAGCCACTTGACTCCATTTACCTTGCAAAAACCTAAAAATAATAAATAAATACAATTGCATAATAAATATATATATATAATATATATATATATATTTTATATATATTAATTAAAGTTATTTGTCCTTGGTCTTTCTTCAAACTTTACAATTCTTTCTCTGGATAAAGATGGCATTCTATGTCACAGATACAACCAAATTGTGCCTGATTGTTGCCCTGTTGGAATGATCAAGTTCATTAAGATTGATCATCACTCCCCTGTCACTGTTAGGGTATACAATGTTCTTCTGGTTCTGCTCATCTCGCCCAGCATGAGTTCATGCAAATCCTTCCAGGCTATTCTGAATTCCCATCCCTCCTGGTTCCTAACAGTGTTCTGTGACATACATATACCACAATCTGTTCAACCATTTCCCAAGTGATGGGCATCCATTCAATTTCGATTTCTTTGCTCCCGCAAACAGAGCTGCTATAAACATTGTTATACACGTGATGTTTTTTACCCTTTTTCATAATCACTTCAGGGTATAGACCCAGTAGTGGTATTGCTGGATCAAACAGTAAGCACATTTTTATTGCATTTTGGGCATAATTCCAAATTGTTCTACAGAAATCTTGGATGGGTTCACAGCTCTAGCAACAAGGTATTAATGTCCCAGATTTCATACATCCCTTTCAACATTGTTCATTGTCCTTTCTGGTAATATTGGTCAGTCTGAGAGGTGTGAGGTAGTACTTCAGAGATGTTTTAATTTGAATTAGTCTAATAATTAGTAATTTAAAACAATTTTCATATAAATATGGATTACTTTGATATCCTCATCTGTAAATTGCCTTTGCATTTCCTTTGACCATTTGTGTATGAGAAAATGGCATTTGTTATTTTTTAAATTTGACTTAGTTCTCTGTATGTTTTAGAGATGAGTCCTTTGTCAGAAACACTAGTCATAAAAATTGTTTACCAATTTACTACATGTCTTTTGATCTTGGTTACAGTGATTTTGTCTCTGCAAAAACTTTTTAATTTAATGTAAACAAAATTATCTAGTTTGTTTTTAGTGATGTTCTCCATCTCTTACTTTATCATAAACTGCTTCCTTTTCCATAGATCTAACAAGTAAACTACTCCTTGATCTTCTAGTTTGCTTATAATATTTTTTATGTCTAGATTCTATATCAATTTTGACCTTATCTTGACATATGGTGTGTGTTGTTGGTCTAATCCAAGTTTACTCCATACACTAACTTCCTATTTTACCAACTGGTTTTATCAAAGATACAGTTTTTTTTATCCCAGTAGCTGGATTCTTTGGGTTTATCAAACAGCAGATTACAATAATCATTTCCTGCTATTGCAACTAGTCCATTCCACTGATCCATCACTCTATTTCTTAGCCCATAGTAGACAGTTTTGATGACTGATGCTTTATAATATAATTTCAGATATGGAAGAGCTAAGTCACTTTCCTTTGCCCTTTTTTTTTTTCATTAAACCCCTGGAGCTTCTTGACTTTATATTTCTAGATATGAATTAACTTAAATTTTTTTTCTAATTCATTGAGGTAATCTTTTGGAATTTTGATTGGTAGGGCACAAAACACATAGTTTAATTTTGGTAGAATTGTCATTCTTATTGTATTTGCTTGGTCTATCCATGAGCAGTTGATATTTGCCCAGTTTTTTAAGTCTGATTTTATTTGTGTGAGAAGTATTTTGTAATTTTTTTCAAAAAGTTTTTGAGTCTGCCTTGACAGACTACCTGGTATTTTATATTGTCTGAAGTTACTTTGAATGGGATTTCTCTTTCTAGCTCTTTCTGCTGTTTCTTACTCATCTTATATAGAAATGTGTTGGATTTATGAGAGCTTATTTTATTTCCTGTGACTTTGATAAAGTTTGTAATTATTTCTATTAGTTTTTAGATGATGTTTTTGGATTCTCAAGGTATAGAATCATGTTATCTACAAAGAGTGAGAGTTTTTTCTTTTCCTTACATATTCTAATTCCTTAGATTTATTTTTATTCTCTTATTGCTAAAGCTAACATTTCTAATATGATATTGAATAGTAGTGATGATGGTGGGCATCCTGTTATCACTCATTTTTAGGATCATATTTATTATTTCATTTGTTCTTCCCCATTCACTTTTTTTTTTAGTATTTTTTAGTAGCCCCATTCACTTTTAAAGCACTGAGTTCTGAATTCTCTCACTTTTTTCTAACCCATTTCCCCCTCACTGAAAAAGCAACTTTAATGATATTGGCTAAAAATGTGTAGCCAAGTATAACATTATCAAGCTATTCATATGATAAAAGAAAGTAAAATTCCCCTAAAAATAGTAAACTTATGAAAAATAAATAAAATTTTTTAAAAAAGGATTTCTTTTATCAGTATCCAGACATCATAAACTCTGTTTTAAGGATGGATAAAATTCTTTTATCAGAAATTCTTCAGAGGGAAACTAGCTGGTGTAGTGAAAAGAGCACTGGCCTTGGAGGCAAGAGGATGTGAGTTTGAATCTAACCTCAGACACTTGACACTTGCTAACTGTGTGACCTTGGACAAGTCATTTTGCCCTGATTGCCTCACCTTCAAGGCCATCTCCAGTCATCCTGATACATATATGATCACTGGACCCAGATAGCTCTGGAAAAGAAAGTGAGGTTGATGACTTACAACAGCAAGTCCCCTCACTCAAATTCTTTTCTCATGCTTCTCATGGCACCATGTGCCTGATGTTACAATCATCTTGGAGAATGAAGGACAAAAAAAATAAAACTATTCAGAGAGCTCACTTTTGTCACAGCCTTGCTGAGATAAGTTGTCATTCACAGTTAATCATTTTGTAAGTTTTTTTAACTGAGAGTATCCTGTTCATACATATTTTATTCAAAGAACATTTCAAATTAATCACATGTCACAATTTGTTCAGCCATTTCCCAACTGATGAATATCCCTTCATTGCTTAAATATATATTTCTTCTTTATTCCTGTTTTTCAACTCTTCTAGGATATAGACCTAGTAGTAGCACTTAGTTCCAAATTTCTCTAAAGAGGTTTTTGACTAATTTTACAACTCTTCCAACAGTGTATTACTGTCTTGTTTTCCCTACATCTATGTGTTCTAATATTTGACATTCACTCCTTCTTTCCTATTAGTCAATGCAAAAGTTCATATGAATTATGCATATCATCTTACCATGCAAGAATATAAGCAGTTCAGCATCATTAAATCCTTTATGATTTTTGTTTCCTCTATACCTTTTTATGCTTAATTTGAGTCTTGTATTCGAAGATCAAATTTTTGGTTCAGCTATTGTTTCATCAGGAAAGTTTGAAAGTTCCTCAATTCATTGAATATCCATCTTTTCTCATCAGAGAACATGTTAAGTTCTGCTGGGTAGTTGATTCTTGTGGCAGTCCAAGTTCTTTTGCCTTCCAAGATATGATATTTTGAGCCCTGCAATACTTTAATGTAGATGCTGATAAATAATTTCTTGATGATTATGTCTAGGATGTTTTTGGTCATGGATTTCAGGAAGGCCAATAATTTTCCAATGTCCCACTGGATCTGTTTTTTGGACCACTTTTTCCCTCAATGAGATATTTCACATTCTCTTCTTTTTTTCGTTTTTTTAAAAATTGTTTCTTGCTTTCTCACAAAGACATCAGCTTCCATTTGGTTTTATGATTTTCCCTCATCACTCTTATTTCTCTTTCCAGTTTTTCCTCTCCTTTACTTACTTCATTTTCAGACTCCTTTATGTGTTCTTCCAAGGGCTAAGACCAATTATTAATTTTGGAGGCTTTGCAAATAGAAGTGTTGCCTTTGCCATCTTTGTATGAGTGGCTATTTTGATGTTCCATATGACCATAGTAACTATTGTTGAATGCTTTTCCTTCTCTTGTTTGCCTATTTATTCATCCTATGTCTTGATTATATCTCTTGCTTGAGATGGGTGTAGGATACACTGATCCAAACTTGTAAGTGTTTTTGCAGTTTTTTTAGAGATTATTCTAGGAATATTTTTAATTCCTCTGAGGTCTTATGAGATGTTATAACTGCTCTTCCTTTTCTATGAGCTGGTCAATTTGTCACACAAACACTCCTTTCTGCCCTGAAACTGAGGAGAGGTTCCTGGATCTGCTGGGATAGTAATTTCTTTTGTGCTTCTGCTTCTCTTGCTCAGAATGGGTCCCAAACAACAATCCAGGTCTGAGCATAGGCAAAGCAACAGAATTCTACCTCATTTATGACCCCTATAATCTCCTTCTAAACCCATTACCTCCCTTGGACTGAAAGTTCCACTTTCGCTTGGTGTGACAGAGTTTTCCTGCTGACCTTCCAATTTGTTCTTAGCAATTGCTGGGCTGAGAAGTCTGGAAACTGCTACCTCTGTTACTGACCCAGATTAGTCATTATTCAAACATATTTGGAGTGGTTTGGGAAGAGCTCAAGCAAGTGTCTGCATTTGGCCCCGACTTGGTTCCAACTACCCCTGACATTTATATCAATGATTGCATTGTATAATTAAATGTTTTTCCCTTAGAGGTTTAGGAAACATAATTCAAAGATGCAAAGTTAATTACTCTATTGTATGTCTTGTATGGAAATAATTCAGACTGTAACAAGAAGTGGGTTACTTTCTTTTACTATTTGAGATTGGAAAAAATACTAACTATAACTACTGCCTCTCCTACTATTACTGCTACACACACCAGGCACACATAAACACATACATTCACACAGATTAATATAATATCCTTTTGCTTGTGATTTATTGCAGTGAGAAAAGAAATGTTGACAGAATTTTCTATAAATAATTAAAATACATTTAGAATATTGTCTACCTCTACTATAAAGCAGCAGTCATCAAAACTTCCTGGTACTGGCTAAGAAATAGAGTAATGGATCAATGGATTGGGATAGATTCAAAAGAAACTGTAGTAAATAACTTTATTAACCTTCTCTTTGAAAAACCCAAAGACATAAGCCTCTGGGATAAGAACTCATTATGTGACGAAATTGTTGGGAACACTGGAAAATAGTATGGCAAAAACTAGGCATAGATCCACATCTCACACCATATACCAAAATATGGTGAAAATGGGTACAGGATTTTGACATAAAGAGTGATACCATAGATAAATTAATAAAACAAAACTATTCTATCTATATGATCTATGGAAAAGGGATAAATTTATGACCAAAGAAGAATTAGAGCATTATAAACTGCAAAATGAATAATTTTGATTACATTAAATTAAAAATATTTTGCACTAATGAAAGCAATGCTGCCAAAATTAAAAGGAATGCAGAACCTTATGTAACAATCTTCAAAACCAGGGGTTTTGATAAGGTTCTTATTTCTAAAATATATTTAAAAATTGCATTTTATTTATAAGGTCACAAATAATTTCCCATTTAATAATTATTCAAAGGATATGAAGAGACAGTTTCCAAAGGAAGAAATTAATGCTATATAGGATCATATGAAAAAATTCTCCAAATCACCACTGAGTAGAGAAATGCAAATTAAAGTATCATCTCACACTTATTAGATTACCCCAGTTGAGAAAAAGGAAAGAAAATGATCAGTTTTGGAGAGGTTGTGGGAGGATCGGGACATTAATGCATTGCTGGTGGAGTACAATATAGAACTCAACAAAGAACAATAAAACTGTTCATTTCATTTGACCCAGCAATTCCAATTCTAGGATTATATCCAGAAGAAATTGTAAAAAATGGGAAAAGTCCTACATGTTCCAAAATATTGAGAGCTGCTCTTTTTCTAGTGGCAAAGAACTGGAAATTGAGGTGATGTCCATCAATTGGGGAATGGCTAAACAAGTTATGGGTATTCATGTACTATACTATAGAATACTATAGAATATTATTGTTCTATAAGAAACAATAAATGGTTAGACTCTAGAGAAGCATGGAATGACTTATGGAATCTGATGATGAAGGAAGGGAGTGGAGTCAAAAGAACAATGTACACATCAACAACACTATGAGATGACAACCTTGATGAAAGCAACTCCTCTTGCCAGTTCAGAGAGCTAGCACAAATGTATTAGATTGGTAATGGTTTATATTATCCCCAATGAGGGGAAAAAATGAAAGGCCTGTACATAGCAGCTATATAAAATCGGAACATGTTTTAGAACATAAAAAAAACACAATCAAGTGCAGAAAGGCAGAAATATTAAATACATCCTATTAAGATCATGATACACTATAAATTACATACTATAATGGGTCATACAAAGTTAGATTTTAATTTAACTGGAAGTAAAATAACCTATTTCTATTTTTGATTGCAGTCAATATTCTTTCTTTCTTTCTTTATTTTTATTTCATCAATATACATGCATATTTCCAAGTTACAAAATTTCCCTCCACCCTTCCTTCCCAACCCCCCTCAGGTGGGATAAGTCAGGGTAGCATTTTACATTATATATTTTGTTAAGCATATTTACAACTTGGTACTTTTTTGCATGAGGAATTAGGATTAAGGAAAAGAGATACATAAGAGCTAATTTTTATAAAGTGTTCATCAGATTCTGTAGGAGTGTTTTTCCCCCCATGTGTCTTGTTTTGTTTTGTTTTGTTTTGTTTTGTTTTGTTTTGTTTTGTTTCTCTTCTTTTCTTTTCCCATTCAGTTTTTTTTTTCCAGGAAGTATATCATATCTAACTTTTCCAACATTCTATTCATCTCCTTAGGTTGTTATTTGTTTATTTTCTGGTTATATTTATTTAGTGCTGAGTCAAAGAGGTTGAAGTTCACCCATGACATAGTATTTTTGTATGTCTTCCTGTAAATTATTTAGCATCTCCTTTAAAAATTTGGGTGCTATATCACTTGATTCACATATGTTAAATATTGAAATTACTTCATTGTCTGTGGTACCTTCTAGGAATATATAGTTTTCTTTCTTATCTCTTTTAATAAGTTCTATTTTTTATTCTTTTTCTTTATTCTAAGATCAGGATCAGTATCCCTGATTCTTTAAGTTAATTTTTTTATATTTTTATTAACAGATGAAATGTGCATTCTACTCCAGTCTTTTACCTTTATTTCATGTGCATGTTTCTGCTTCAAATGTGCTTCTTGTAAATAATATATTGAAAGATTCTAAATTTTAATCCATTTTGTTTTTCATATCTTTTTATTTTATAATATTTTATTTGTTTTCCAATTGGATACAATAGTAGTTTCTACCTTTCATCTTTTGGTAAGGTTTTTGAATTTACACATTTTGACTCATCCTCCCTTTCCTCCCCCCTCAACACACAGAAGACAATCTGATAATCTTTACATTGTTTCCATGCTATTCATTGATCAAAATTGAATGTGTTGAGAGGAAAGCTATATCCTTGAGGAAAAAAATATTAGAGATAGAAAAATTATTTAGTAATGAGACAACTTTCTTTTTACACTGAAGGTCTTTGGTCTTTATTTAAACTCCACAGTTCTTTATCTGGTTACAGATGATATTCTCTGTCACAGATCCTCTAAATTTGGCGCTGATTATTGCACTGATGGAATGAGTAGGTCCATTAAGGTTGATCATCACACCCTCATAACTGCTGTTGAGGTTTAAAATATTCTTCTTGTTCTTCTCATCTTGCTCAGCATTATTCCATGCAAGTCTTTCCACACTTCTCTGAAGTTGTCTTACACCTTGACTTTCAATTCTTTGCTACCACAAACAGAGGTTCTATGAATATTTTTATAGGTCATATTTTTACCCTTTTTTATGATCTCTTCAGGGTATAGACCCAATAGTGGTATTGCTGAATCAAAGAGTGTACACATTTTTATTGCCCTTTGGGCATAATTGCAAAATGCTCTGCAGAAAGGCTGGATCAGTTCTCAGCTCCACCAATAATGTATTAATGTCCCAGATTTCCCACATCCCTACCAACATTGATCATTTTCCTTTCTGGTCATATTGGCCCATCTGAGAGGTGTGAGATGCTTTAATTGGCTTTTCTCCAATTAGTAATGATTTAGAGCAATTTTTCCTCTTACTGTAGGATTTCTAACTGTTCAGAGATTCCTTCATCTGCAAATTGCCTTTGCATATCCTTTGGCCATTTGTCAATTGGGGAATGACCTCTTTCATATAAATTAATACATTTTATAAATTATTCTAAATTGCATTATATATTAAAATATTAAATATTGTGTTAAGTTATATAAATTATAAATTTTTATTTCTAGAAATGTTTTAGTAATGAATCTCATGTCTGTTTTAATAGAATGTTCATTCCATTCACATTCACAAGTATGATTACTAACTCTGTGTTACCATCCACCGTATTTTCCCCATGTTATTTTTCTCTAGCTTTTACTCTCTCCCTTTTCACAAGTGTTTTCGTTCTGATCATAACATACCTCAATATGCATCCCACTTCAATCAGGCTCTTTCCCTTTTCTATCCTCTTTCTCTTCCTACTCTAACCCCCTTTTATGTCATCCTTCCTTTTATTTTCTTCTTCATTTTTCCCATTTCCTCATTCTAATTCCATGAAATGTCTAAACCCCAATGACTTAATTTGGTTTCATTTTTTAAACTAAATCTGATGAGAATAAGTTTTAAGCAATTCTTGTCTCCTCCCTTCTCCCCCTCTACTATAATAGATTTTAGTGCCTGTTTATGAGATGTAATTTTCCCTATTCTGCCTCCTCTTCCCTTCCATATCATTATAATTGTCCCCTTTTAAATATCTTAATTTTTTAATCATTCCAGCAAAATCAATTTATGTTCATATGTTCAACCTAAGTATACTGCTTCTAATAGAGTTATGATTCTTAAGAGTTGTGATAATCTTCCTCCCAGGTGGGGAAAGTAATTAGTTTATTCCTATTGAATAACAGTTTTTTTTTCCTTTTTTCCCTGTTTACCTTTTCATGCATCTCTTGAGTCTCCTGTTGAAGATCAAATTTTCTGTTCAGCTCTGGTCTTTTCATCAGGGAAGTTTGAAAGCTACCTATTTTGCTATCCATCTTTTTCCTGAAAGAGTGGGCTCAATTGTCCTGAGTAGATGATTCTTGGAAGTAATTCAATCTCTCTTGCCCTCCAGAATATCATATTCCAAACCCTTTATTCCTTTAATGTTGATGCAGCCAGCTCCTGTGTAATCCTGACTGTAGCTAATTGGTATTTGAATTGAGTGTTTCCAGATGCTTTCAGGATTTCTCCTTGATCTGAGAATGCTGGAGTTTGGCTACAATATTCATTGTCATTTTCATTTTGAGATCTCTTTTAGGAGGCAATTGGTGGAGTCATACAATGAATAGTTTGCCCTCTGGTTCAAGTATATCAGGGCAGTTTTCCTTGACAACTTCCTGAAGAATGTTATTCAGGTTCTTTTTTTGACCATGGCTTAAATTATCTCTCCTGGATCTACATCCTAGATCAGTTGCTTTACCAATGAGGTATTTCACATTTTCATCTATTTTTCCATTTAAAAAATTATTCAACCAATTCTTGGTGTCTCAGGAAGTCAGAAGTTTTCATTAGGCCCAGCATGTTATTCAAGGAGCTTTTGCTTCTGCTTTTCCATTTGGTGAATTCTATTTTTTAAGGAACAGTTACCATTTTCCCTTTGCTCAATTGCATTTTTGAAGGAATTATTTTGTTTTTGCATTTGCACAATTGTATTTTTTTAGAGAATTTGTTTCCTTCTGTCAGTATCTGTGGCAAGATAATAATTTTCTCTTGTATCTCTTTTTACAATTTTTCCATTTGCTTTTTAAAATCTTTTCTGACCTCTTCCAAAAGTTCTTTCTGTTCTGGTGACCAACTCCTATTCTTCTCCAAAGCTTCACATGTGGTACCTCTTCTGGCCTACTTTTCTTAGCTAGCGCTTTAGCCATCCTCATCTCCTAGGTAATTTGCCATAGATCCTGTTTTTCTCTAAGGTTTCCTATGAATTTGGGGATTTGTTACTGGGTTCTATCCAAAGGTTCTTATCTTGGAGCAGGGGCACACTCACATACCTTCAGTGTTGAGAACCTTAGAGACTAACTTACTGGCCTGGGGCCACTGATGGTAGGAACTTCTGTGGGTTCCTCAGTATACTGACCACAAGGAATGACAGAGGCTCTCTCTAGACCATCAGAGCTGGGCATGTCAGTTACCCTCTCCCTGGGCTGTTGAAAATGGTGAAAACCCTTAGAACTGTCTCTTGACTGTCCTTCCCATCAGCCCAGTCATTGGGCTGGGTCCCACAATCTGGAATAGCTCTTTAATTTAACTATGTGTGTCAGTCACCCACTCCCTGGACCACTGGGAAAGGTGGGAGCGATTAGAGTGGCCTCTGATCCATCTATACTGAACACTAGGCTCTCCCAGCTGGGAATGTCAGGGGTCTGTGGTCCCCAATAAGATTAGCTGCCTTGCCTAAGTAGGGATCCTAGGCACACACGCGCGCGCACACACACACACACACACACACACACAAACACACACAAACAAACACACTGGAGCATTGCCATCCATCCTTCCTCTCTGTTGACCTGAATCTGAACTGCAAATTCTGCTAGAAATCTCCCCCTGCCCCCAACTGTCAAGGATTTCAGTTTATTCCCCAACTCAGCCTACTGCTGCTATGCTTCATTCCTGTTCTCTGCCAAGGGCACACTCACACTCTCACGTGACTGACTAGAAGATGTTCCACTCTGTTTTTTTGTGAGTTCTGTCACTACAAAATATGTTTAAAAGCTTCATTAATGTCATTTTTGAGAGAAACCTAGGGGAACTTAAGAAAGGTTCTGATTTTTCCATATCATCTTGGCATGAAGTGACTGAATGCCTTTTTAAAAATATTGTTCAGGTTCATTTTTTATCTTATCTGACAGTTATTGCAATAAATATTACATTATTCTTCCTGGATCTATTTTCTAGGTCAGTTGCCTTTTCAAATGAGGTGTTGTACATTTTCTTCTATCATTTCATTTTTAAATTAAATTATGTTTTCCCATTTGACTGTGTATGTCTCACAGTGTCATTAGACTTGCTGTGACCAATTTCCCAGCTTTCTACCTGATTTTTAGTCATTTCCAAACTCTTCCAAAAGTGCTGTTGAGGCTTAAGACAAATGTACCTTGTGCTCTGGAACTTCACACAGAGGCCTTTTCCCAATGTCCTCTTCTGAGATGGTCTTTTGATCTTCCTTTTCATCACAGTACTTTTCCATGGTTAAAGCTTTCTTCTGCTTCTTACTCATGTTAAGTCCACAGTACACTATGTCAAGTACTAGTGACATGAGATCAGAGGCCTGCTCACTATTTTTCCAGATACTGAGGCCCCCCTTGACTGGGATTGCCAGAAATTGTTGTATCATCTGTGCTTGAATTGTAAGACTCAAAATTTTTCTTCTATTCTAGGTCTGAAGGCTTCTCAGATGACCTGCTGTGATGCTGGCTTGTTGAACTGGTAATCAGGAGCTTTGGATCACGAGCTGGGCTGCAAATGAGACACTCCTCTTCCCTTCTCCACTCCGACCTCTATAGAGCCATGTTCTGACTACACCTAAATGCTACAGACCTTTCCTGAAGTTCTTCCAAGGTATCTTAAACTGGAAATGCTCCATTCTGTCTTTTTGTAAGTTCTGTCACTCAAGTAACTATTTAGAGGCTTGATTTACATTTTTTTCTCAGAAAAATCTTAGGAGAACTAAAAGAAGTTCCTGGATTCTTTCCACAATCTTAGCTCTGCCCCAGATTCTGAAATTTTCAACTAAAACAAGTCCCATTTAAGGAAACAATGATATTTAAATACTAATTGCAGAGATGAAACTGAGAATGAAATTATCAGTAAGGTGATACTTCTTGACTTCTGAAACATTTAACAAGGTTGATCACATTGTTTTTTTTTTAAACTGTATCCTCATTTGAATTTGAAGATTTCTAGCTGGTGATATATTATTTATTTGTTTGTTTTATTATCATTCATTCATTCATTTATTTACTTATTCATTCATTCATGTATTTATTTGTTTATTTGCTTATTTGGTTTTTGCAAGGCAATGAAATAAAGTAACTTGTCCTAGGTCAAACAGCTAGTAAGTATCAAGTGTTTGAGGCTGGTTTGCACCCCTTCAAAGCAGGGCAGGTGCTCTATTGACTGAATTACTTACCTGCAGCCCTGCTTATTTTTTTTGTATCTGTTTCACCACCCCCCATTTTCTATTATTAAATCTTCAACCATGTCATTAAATTTTTCTCTTCTTTCTATACTGTCATACTTGGTGATTTTTTCATATCTCTTGGAATAATTCATTCACTCAGTACAACTGACTGCCAAATATATTTCCATGTTTTGCTTCTTTCCTGGAAACAAGTCACTTATCACTAACTTTCTTTGAATATTGTGAACAGAATGTCCATCAACAGGCATTCACAAAGCACTGTAATGTGTGATATGAATAAAAAAGAAAATGATGAAAAAAATCTCTTTTAAAGGAGATTGCAGTCAAGTAGGGGAGATGGCATGTAAAATATTATGTACAAATTATCTCAGAGGGAAGGCCCTAAAATTAAGGTATACTGGAAAAAACTTCTTTCAGTAATTGGATAATTAGTTGAAACTTGAAGAAAGTCCAGAGTTGAAATGAAGAATAAAATTCCAGGTATGAGTGGATTATTAGTAAAAATATTTGGAAACAAGACACTGAGCATATTGTTCCACACAAAACAAACAGGTCAAAAAGATTCAATGGAATAAGGGAGTAAGATACAAGAAAACTGGAGAATAGAATGGGACTAGCTTAATATGAATGATTTCCAACCTAATGGTTTCCCAAACAGAAGTCAAAAATTTCACTCCTGCCATACAATTACCAGCTTTCTAGTAAACAAGACCCATAACATTACTGTTGCTCAATTCCTCAGTTTCATTCATGCTACACATACAATCTATTTTTCTAAATTTTATTTCTTTTAACTTCATGAAATCTCTTATTCATTCTTTTTCCCCCTCCACTGGCAAACCCCAAACAATACTTATTACAAAACTTTCAATTGGACTATTGCAATAAATATCTAGTGGATACAACCCCTTGCTACAGGAGGTGGACTGAAGAAAAAGTCTTTGGTATTTGTGACTCTTCCGAATTCGAGGAGAGGAAATTAATGTTAGATCAACCTTTGAAAGGAGAAAGGGAAGATATTGTATGAATGATTTTGAAAACAAATTATGAGTAGAGAAGAGAAGGAATGATTATAATAGCAGTTAAATTTAAGCATCCAGTGACCAAGGAGCTTCCCTTTTTGAGAGCTAACTGCTGTGAAAATAATGTAGAAGGGAAATGCAGTTCCAATTCTGTCCCTGTTTTATGTACAATTAACTATTTTTTTAAATGTTAAAACACTACATTTAGTATATAGAAGTCGGTCAAATTCAAGTCATTCCCCAATTCATAAATGGCAGTTTTCAGATGAAGAAATAAAGCTATCTATAATCACATGTAAAAATATTCTAAAACTTTATTGAGTAGAGAAATGTAAATTGAAACAACACTGAGATATGATCTCTAAACTTAACAGATTGGCTAATAAGAAATAAAAGTGAAATGATAAATCTTGAAGAGGATGTGCGAAAACTGGGATACCAGTGCATTATTGGGGGAGCTGTGAACTAATTGCAACCATTCTGGAGAGCAAAATTGAACTATATCCAAAGGGCTAAAATTTAGTGCATACACTTTATTAATAATTGTGATTTACATCCAGCAATACCATTACCAGTTTTGTAGTTTGATTATATAAAAAAGGGGAAAGGATCCATATAAGGAAAAATAATTAAAGCAGCTCTTTTTGTTGTGGAAAAGAGTTGAATATTGAGGGAATGCCCAAGAATCGGTCAATGCTTGAACAAGATGTGGTATATGAATATGAAAAAATACAGTTGCTCTACCGAAATTTATAAATAGATGGATTTCAGAAAGGCCTGGAAAGACTTAACATGAAATGATGTTGAGATAAGACAGTAGTACCTGGACAACATTACACACATAACCAACATTGTTTCATGATCAATTATGTTAAGAGTTAGCTCTTCTTAGAAATACAGTTATCAAAGACAAAAATAAATGACTTTGATGGAAAATACCATTTAGATCTAGAGAAGGAACTATGGCATCTAAATGCAAATCAACTCATTTTTTCCCCTTCTTAAAATTTATTGCAATTTTTCTTTCTTACTGTTTTTTATTTTTTAATTCTTCTTTTACAACATGATGAATATGGAAACATTTTTAACTTGATTGTACAAGTATAACCTATATCATATTGTTTCCATTATGGGGAGTGGGAGAGAGTGAAAAGAGGGGTAATGTAGAACTCAAAATTTTATGAAGATGAATTTTGAAATCCATCTTTATATGTAAGTGGGAAAATAATTTTTTTAAAAGACAACACTTCCTAGATTAAAAATATGAATTTTATCAAGCCTTGTATCTGATCTTATCTTTAAGCTGTTTATTTTCCTTTGTGAAAGGAGTGAGAGATCATTTTAAGTTGCTCAAGAAAGAATGGATTTTCTTAGTTGAGTGAAATGAGAGAATACCCCAGCACAATTTAGAGTTCTGATTTCTGACCACAGGCATAAACACAAGTTATATCAAAATATAGAATTAGTACAATCTAGACCCTATTACATAATTGATCTCATGCTCTAAACTAAGGTTATATTAGTATTCTAACCTCAGAACTCTTCTCATTCCATACTACCTTCAATCAGCTACAGAAACTATTTATCTAAAGAGCAAGTGTATCCATATCATGTCTCTCATAATGACATCCAATGTCTCACCATCACTTCCAAAATCAAATTTATACTCATTTATTTCTCATTTCAAACTGATCTGCATTGACCCCCTTCCTAATTTTCGTTTTTTGTAATTATCTTTTATTATAATATCTCTTTTCATTGCAGGAACACTGGAAAGGTTTTATCACATTCATTTGAAAGTACCTTTTTAGATCCTGGGTCTGAACTTTTTTATTAGCTTTCCCTGAGACTTTTCATTTTCCTGCCTTCCATCAAGTCTCAGCTCACATCTCTACTTGCTTAAGAGAGTTTTCTTGTTCTTCCAAATTTTACATGCTTTTTCTTTTTCAGAATTATTGTTCTTGGAAGGATATCTTTGATTATGGTTTTAGAATCAAAATTTAATATGTTGTTTCTCAGGCAAAAAATAGAGGAAAGGAAAAGTAGTAGTACTTATTATAACACATCCATTATTTCATTCCATGCTTCCATTTTCTCTGAGTAGGCATTAAATGGTCTTTGTACTTCAAAAAGTATATTTCTATGTCTATCTATGTATTATCTGTCTTTCTATCTAGTTGTCTATGTATTTATATGATTATCATACAAACCTATTTATATAGATTTGATATATTTGTGGGTAGATAGCTATATAATGAAAATATTATATTTAACACAAAAAAATCATTATGTTTAAATATTTCCTCACAAAATCCATTTGATGCAGTTCAGAAAAGTTGGGGACTCTTAAAATGACAGAATATTTTTTTCCTTTTGCAAATGATGCAGAATTAATGAAGTAGGAGCTAGATAAATGGAAAATGAAGATTATCATCAGCAAACCTTTATGAATGATTGCCTGCTATGAGAAGAACACAGTTAAAGAAATGATTTATAATTACCTGGATGGTCATTTATTTAAACCATGAGTGCTTTTCTTTTTAATATATATTTTATAAATTAATTAGAGCGTTGGAAGTTTCCTGTCTCATTCAATGTTTTTTATCTTTAGAAAGTTTTGAAAACCATTAATTGTCTCATCTTGTCTTTTAAGTATTAAGAGGGAGAAATGGGGAGGGGGAGAAAAGAGGGACTGACAGAAGGAAAGGAAGGAAGAAGGTACAAAGGGAAAGGATAAAGAAAGGGAGGGATTTGGATAGAAATGGACAAACACACTGCAGGAGGTGGTATTCAGAAGCGAAACAATGGGGAGTAGGGATAAGGAAAAAATGGGGAAAAATACAAATGGAGGGAAAATAGCATGGAGGACAATAAAGAGTTCGTAATTATAACTCTCAGTGTGAATGAGATGAACACACTCATAAAAGGAAAGTGGATAGTAGAGTGGATTAAACCTAGAATACTATAGTATGATGCTTACAAGAAATGCATTAAAAGCAGAAAGATATAAACAGATTAAAGGTAAAGTGCTGGAGAAAATATATTATGCTTCAGCTGAAGTGAAAAAAGGCAGGGAGAGCCATCCTTATCTTAGAAAAAACCAGCTACAAAAAGAAATCTCATTTAAAGAGATAAGGAAACTATATCTTACTAAAGGGTACCATTGACAATTCAGTAATTTCAACACTAAATAAGTATGTACCAAGAAGCAAAACTTCCAAATTCTTGGAGAAGAAGTAGAATGAGTTACAGAGAGAAATAGACAGCAAAACTCTACTGATATGGGTTCTCAACCTCCTACTCACAGAATTAGATAAATCTAACCATTAAATAAATAAGAAAGAAGTTAATGAGGGAAATAGAATGTTATAAAACTTGGACATGTTAGACAATTGGAGAAACCTAAATGGGAATAGAAAGAAATACCTTTTTTTCCTACAGTACATGGAACCTACACAAAAATTTACCATGTACTAAGGCATGAAAACCTCATCAATCAAATGTAGAGAGATAGAATTAATGAATGTATCCTTTTCATACTACATTGTAATAAAAATCACATGTAATAACAGATCAGGGAGAGATAGATTTAAAACTAATTGGAAACTAACTAGCCTCATTTTAAAGAATGAGTAAATCAAACAACAAATCATAAAAAGAATTAATGATTTCCTGCAAGATAATGACAGTAACAAGACAGCATACTAAAACTTATAGGATACAGTCAAATCAGTCATAAGGGGATATATTATATTTCTAAATGCTTACATGAATAAAATAGAGAATAAAAGGAAATCAATGAACTCAGCAGGCAAATAAAAAATAAGAGAAAGAACAAATTAAAACCCCCCAATTAAAAAACAAATTAAAAATTCTAAAAATTAAAGGAGAATTTAATAAAATCAAAAGCAGGAAAATTATTGAAATAATGAATCAAAACATGAATTGGTTTTATGAAAAAAAACAATAAAATACAGAAACCGTGGGTCAATTTGATTTAAAAAGAACAGAGAAAACCAAATTATTAGTATAAAAAATGAAAAAGTTGAATTCTCTAGCAATAAAGAGGAAATTAAGATAATAATTTGGAATGATTTTGTCCAATTGTATTTCAACAAATTTGAAAATCTAAGTGCAGTGGATGAATATTTACAAAAATTTAAACTGCCCAGGTTAAATGAAGAGGAAATCAAATACCTGAATAAACCAATCTGAGAAAATGAAATTCAACAAGCTATCACTGAACACCCTATGAAAATATCTCCAGCGTCAGATGAATTAACAAGTAAATTCTAATTCATGGCAGTTCTTGTTTTAGTGACAAAGAATGGTAAATTGATAGGATTCCCATCAATTGGAGAATGGCTAAGCAAGTTATAGTACATGAATACTATAGGATGTTATCGTTCTATAAGAAACAATAAATGGTCAGACTCTAAAGAGAATCATGGAATGACTGACAGGATCTGATGCTGAGCAAAGGGAGTAGAACCAAGAGATCAATGTATACATTAACACCATTATGCGATGAACAACCTTGATGGAAACAACTCCTCTTGACAGTCCAGAGAGCAGGGCCAACTGTATTTGACTGGTTATGGACTATATTATCCCTAACCAGAGGAAAAAATAAAACAAAACAAAACAGACAAAAAACCCAGCCCTTCAGAATCTGATGAACACTTTATAAAAATTATCTCTTATATATCTCTTTTCCTCAATCCTAATTCCTCATCGAAAAATTACTAATCTGTAAATATGTTTAGCAAAATGCATATGTAAAATGTTAACCACACTGTTCCCCCCTGAGGGGGTGGGGGGAAGGGAGAGTGGATGGAAATTTTATAATTTGCAAATATGCATGTACAAATGGATGAAAATAAATAAATAAATTTTAAAATAAAAAAGAACAAGTGAATTCTATCAAACATCCAAGAAAGAATTGCTTCCAATTCTATGTAAACTATTTGGAATAATAGGTGAAGATGGAACTCTGACTAGTTCCTTCTATGGTACCAATATGGTGTTGGTATCTAAACCCAGGAAGAGAAAAACAGAGAAAGAAAATTGTACACCAATTTCCCTAATGAATATGGATTCAAAAATCTCAAATAAAATATTAGCAAAGAGATTACAGCAAGTTTTCACTAAGATAATACATTATGACACAGCTGGATTTATTCCATGAATGTGAGGTTGATTCAATATTAGGAAAACTGTCAGCATAAATGACCATATCAATAACAAACCTAAAGGAAATCATATGATTATCTCAATAGATGCTGAAAAAATCTTTGAAAAAGTACAGCAGCTATTCATAATAAAAACACTAGAAAGCATAGGACTAAATGGATTGTTCCTTAAAATGATGAGCAGTATCTACCTGAAGGCATCAACATGCAATTCATGCAATGGGGATAAGCTAGAGGCATTGCCATTAAGATCAGTTGTGAAACAAAGATGCCCCTTATCACTACTATTATTCAATATTGTTTTAGTAATACTACCTTTAGCAATAACAGAAGAAAATGAAATCAAAAGAATTAGAATTGGGAATGAAAAAACAAAACTTTTACTCTTGGCAGATGATATGACACCTTGAGAACCCTAAAAATCATCAAAAATTACTAGAAACAATTTGCAAATTTAGCAAAGTCACATAATAATAAACCAACATAGAGAATCAGCATTTATATTTGTGTGTCCATATATCTGGACACACAAACACACTTATACACTCAGATCTAAATACCTGGGCAAATATCAATTACCAATCATTTTCAAAAAATTTCTCACTTTTAAAAAATTTCTTCAGTGAGCTAGAAAAAGCTTGTAACTAAATACATAGCGAGAAACAAAATGTCATAAATATGAAGGGATTTATTGACAAAAAAAAAGGAAGGCAACTTAGTCTTACCAGATCAAAAATATTATTAAAATGTATCTGTCATCAAAACTATCTGATACTAAGAAATAGAATACTGGATCACTGAAATAGATTTAGATGTAAAAGAGACAGCAGGCTACTCAAGGTAACCTGGAAAAGAGCAGAAAGTCTCTGCTCACCAGGTTCAGAGGGGCAGCCCGCCAGAGGGGTGACCCACCAGAGCGAAAGAACTTCAGCCTCCTGGAGGCAGCCCCAGGGTGCTGGGAACCACCACTCACAGCAGCAAGAGCATTTCCTGAGCTACCCGACAGGGAGCACCAGGCACAAATTGGGGGAACAGCAGGGGGACCTCTGCCAAAGGGAGCACATGAAACCCAGCCCTCAGGGCACACAGGGAGCAACTTGGTCTTACTGCAGCCCAGATCCAGGAACAGAATAAGGTGGAGCCAGAAAACAGGAGCCCCCAGAGCATGAGCCCATTGAACCTAGAGAGGGGAGTGAAGAGAGAGAGAGAGAGAGACTGAAGAGCTCTGTCCTCTGCCTCTGGAACAGGACTCTGGGGCTCTGACCACATTCAGATCCTGGTCGCAGTCTAGGCCCCCACAATAGAACAGCAGCCCCCCCCCCCACCTCAGCCCCGTGGCAGCCAGGGGTGCTTATGGTCATTCACAGACCAGGAGGGAGGACAGAGCCTCACATACTGAGACCCTTGTGGGAGTGTCCAAAATCTGAGGAAGCACCCCCAAAACAGGCTTAGGCTGGGGAAATGAGCAAGCAGAGAAATAAGAGGAACACCATTGAGGAAGTATTTTGCAAATGAGCTCAAGAAGGAGCAAAATACTTAGTCTGAAGATGAGGAAGCACAAGCTCCTGCATCTAAAGACTCCAAGAAAAACAGAAATTGGGCTCAGGCTATGTCAGAGTTCAAAAAAGACTTTGAAAATCAAATGAGGGTGTTAGAAGAAAAACTGGGAAAAGAAATGAGAGAGATGCATGAAAAACATGAAAATGAAGTCAACAGCCGAGTCAAGGAAATCCAAAAAAATGCTGAAGAAAATAGCATGCTAAAAACCAGCTTAGGTCAAATGGAAAAAACAGTGCAAAACATTATGGAGGAGAAGAATGCTTTAAAAAGCAAAATTGGCCAGATGGAAAAAGAGATAAGAAAACTCTCTGAGGAGAACAAATCCTTCAGACGAAGAATAGAATTCAGGGAGATTGATGAACTTACTAGAAATAAGAAATCAATACTTCAAAACCAAAAAAAATGAAAAATTAGAAGAAAATGTGAAATATCTCATTGAAAAAACAACTGATATGGAAAACAGACTTAGGAAAGATAATTTAAAAATTATTGGAATACCTGAAAGTCATGATCAGGAAAAGAGCCTTGACATCGTTTTCAAAGAATTACTACAGGAAAATTGCCCTGATATTCTAGAAGCAGAGGGCAAAATAGAAATGGAGAGAATCCACCTACCCCCCTGAGAAAGAGTTCCCAAAAAACCAACCCCTAGGAATATTATAGCCAAGTCCCAGAATGCCCAAGTCAAAGAGAAAATATTACAAGCAGCCAGAAGGACAGAGTTCAAATATCATGGAGCTGCAGTCAAGATCACACAGGACTTAGCAACAACTACATTGGAAGCTCATAGGGCTTGGAATATAATATACCGGAAGGCAAAAGAGCTTAGAATGCAGCTAAGAATCAATTACCCAGCAAGGTTGAATATCGTCTTCCAGGGTAAAAGATGGACTTTCAATGAACCAGGGGAATTTCAAATGTTTCTGTTGGAATGGCCAGAGCTGAACAGAAGGTTTGATCATCACATACAGGACTCAGGTTAAGCATAGAGATTGGAGGAGAAGGGGAAAATATGAGAGACTTAATGAGGATGAACCGCATGTATTCCTGTATAGAAAAATGACATTGATAATACTCATATGAACCTTCTCAGTTAATGGAGCAGGTAGAGGGAGCTTTTATAGTTGAAGCACAGGTGAAAGCAGAATTCAAAGATAAAACATTGTGTAAAAATGGAGTCAATAGGAAAAAAAGGGAAATGTGATGGGAGAAACAAAAAGGAGAGGGGGAATAGGCCAAGATATTTCATATAATAAGATTTTTCTTTATTACAATGAGCTATTGCAATGATATGGAAAGGAGAAGGCAAGGGGGAATGGGGGAATCTTTGCTCTCATCAGAGGTGGCTAGGAGAGGAAACAGCATATATATACTCAATGGGTATAGGCATCTGGAGTAAGAAGAAGAGGCGGGGACAGGGGGAAGGGGGGATGTGAGTGATGGAGAAGAGGATGGACCATGGTGGGAGAGTGGTCAGATATAACACATTTTCCTTTTTACTTCTTTCAAGGGGCTGGGATAGGATGGCCTGTCCTGGACCATAGGGCCAGGTGGATGCTAGGACTAAGGGGTGGTATAGGGGCTCAGGGTCTCTTGGCCCCAGGGCCAGGAATCTGTCTGCTGTGCCACTCAGCTACCCTACAGCAGAGTCAATTTAAATGAGAAAGAAAATATAGTACATGGTAGTAGAGAAATACGAAAGGAGGGAGTTGCGCTCAGCAATGGCAACAGTGGAAAAATATGGCCATGTACTTATCATAAAGAATGTGATCCACCCACGACAGAGTTTTGGTGTTGGAACAAAGACTCAAGCACATTTTTTATTATTATTATTTTGGAGGGATGCAGGGCAAATGAGGCTGGGTGGCCTGCCTGGGGCCATATAGCAGGGTGATAGTTGGGTGTCTGAGGCTTGATTTGGACTCAGGTGCTCCTGGCCCAAGGGCCAATGATTTGTCTGCCACCCAGCCACCTCTACTATTATTACTATTTTATGTTATTTTGAGTCTTTTTTTTTCTTTTTTCTTTTTTTGGTTTTTGCAGGGCAGTGGAGTTTGCGTGGCTTGCATATCACAAGGCTGGGTGATTGTTGGGTGTACAGGGCCGGATGTGGGCTTGGGTGCTTGTGGCTTCAGGGCTGGTGCTCTGTCCATTGCACCACCTGGCCATACTATTATTTTTTTTAATTTTTTAATTTTAATTTTTTCTCTCCTCTTTACTTTATCGCTCAAGCAAGCTATATTTAAGGGGGGAGGGGAGGGGTATTTCATTTACTCTTAAACAAGAATATTTTATTAATGTAAAAAACACCATTATTTGTACAAAATGAGAATAAATATTAAATAAAATTAAAAAAGAGACAGCAGGAAATGATTATAGTAATCTTTTCTTTGATAAACCCAGAGTCCAACTTCTTGAGAAAAAACTCATTCTTTGTTAAAAACTGCTGTGAAAATTGGAAGATAGTGTGGCAGAAACAAGGATTAGACCAACATCTTACACCCTATACCTAGATGAGATTAAATGGGAGCAGGATTTTAACATAAAAGACAATATTATAAACAAATTAAGAACACCTGTTAGATCTATGGAAAGGGGGAACAGTTCATGATCAAGGAAGTAATAGAGAACATTATAAAAAACAAACTGTATAATTTTGATTACATTAAATTAAAAAGATTTTGCACAAACAAAACCACTATAGCCAAGGTCCAAAAAATGTAGTAAATTGGTAAACAATTTTTACAAAGCACTCATTTCTAAAATATATAGAGATAGAAACATACCTTTCCCCAAGTGACAAATAATCAAAGGATATGCAGAGGCAATTTTCAAATGAGAAAATCAAAGCTATCCATAATATAAAAATTGTTCTAAATCATTACTGATAAGATAAATTCAAATTAAATTATCTCAGAGGAACCACCTTATACCTCTCAGATTGACCAATATGACCAGAAAGGAGAATGATCCATCATGAAGGGGATGTGGGAAATTTGGAACACTAATACATTGTTGGTGAAGTTGTGAACTGATCCAAACTTACTGGAGAGCAATTTGAAATGTTGTCCAAGAATCCAGCAATATCCCAACTGGGTCTGTATCCTGGAAAGATCATGAAAAATGGTAAAAACCCCAGATGTGCAAAATTATTCATAGCAAATCCGATTGTTGTGTCAAAGAATTGTAAATCAAGGTTATGCCCATCAGTTGGGGAATGGCTGAACAAACTGTGGTATATGTATATGATGAAAAACTATTGTTCTATTAGAAATCAAGAGGGATGGGATTCCAGAGAAACTTGGAAAACTTGCATGAATTAATCAGGAACAATTTTAGCATATCCATGATGGAGAATACCATCTGTATCCCAAGAAGGAACTATGGAGTTTAAATGGATTAATATCTTCAATTTTAAAAAGTTGTATATTACATAATTTTGTGATCTCTATGTTTTCTTTCTTCTTTATGGATATGTTTTTGTTCTTAACCCATTCAATTTTGATTTATGACTATCATGAAAAAAAGTAAAGTCTATATCAGATTTCTTTCAGTTTTGGAGAGGGGAAGGGAATAAAGGGAGGGGGAAAATAAAAATAATAAAAACCTTTCAAAAATTATTGACAGAAACTACTATTGTATATAATTGGAAAACAAAATATTTAATTATTAAATAAATGAATAAAATTCTTATAATTTCAGATGTCATTTTTTCATGTTGCTAAAAATTATTGCAGTCATTCGAGTGTAACAGTACACTGATTACATTTCTTCCAGTCTCTGCACAGCAAATTATCAAAGAAAGACTAGAATAGAAGGTGAGAAAAATTCTTATTCCAACACACATCTTCACTGATTGTACCCAATCACAAGTAATCACCAAAAATCAAATTTATTTTTCAAAGACTTGTTCTGTTTTTGTAAGACTTCATGCAGTGTGGAAAATTCAACATAAGATATCTAATAAGCATTCATCCAAATGGTGCCATATTCTCACTTGTAAGATTCCATTATTATCAATTCCATAGGATGTGGAGACAGATGTTAAAGTTCTTTGTCAAATGAAAAGAAAAGCCAGAGTTTAGCTTAAAAAAATAAGTATTTGCCTTTTAATTTCAGTTAGGTAACTTGACAGCTTTTGTGAAGCCCTGTTTAGCTCAGTGAGCAGTAATAATTAACCTTTAAAATATATTATAACTGAATTACATTAATACTAATAATGTTTTTAGATAAAAGTGAATTACTTAGAATTCAGTATAGAAACAGAATGTGATTCCCAACTCCACACCAAAAGGCAAAATGGATAATTGATATATGACAATGGTTTTTTTGTAAGTTATATTTAAACTCTAAAGAGAGCCTTGTGCAATTTGACTTCAGGCATGTGTTTCCTATATATAAAGACTTTTTTAAAAAAAATCCAAATCATACAAGTAAATGTAATGATAAGGACAAAGAAAATGTTTATATGGTAAGCTCTCTTGAGGTAGTTGTGTTTAATTTTGCATCATACTGAGTATTGGGAATCTCATTTTAACTCTCTTTACTAATTAAATCAATATCAAGAACTTTGTTTCCATTGTCACATTGGAAATTAAGCTTTCATAAGTTAAAGAAATTGAAAATCTGATTCCATGCAATGTATTTAAGGTTTTTGTAGAATCACATAACCTAAAATTTCCATCTTAGTAATTAAAAAATTAAGCAAAATAGTGCAAATTCATATTTTCATTCATTTATAAAACCATTCTATGAACACTTAACATGCAAAGATGATACAGTACAATCCTCTATTCACTACCATTATGTTTACATTGCAAACTTAAAGCTAGATATTTTCTGTTTTGAGGGAAGAGGGGAAGATATGAATTTCATTAACATTTAATGATAGAGACTTATGAACAATAAAAGTAGTTTTCTTTTTGTACAAATTTTATGACATATAAGGGATGAAAGGACAAGTGTTTGGAATTTTTGTTTCATTTTTGCCAGTTCCGTGACCTGTTTAAAGGAGTTATTTAAAAGCTGGAAAGGCAATGTAATCCACTTTTTGCTTTTCTATTCTATATAAAAGAATAAATTATTAATCTAAAAGGTAAAAACATTTTCTCAAGGAGTTCAAGTCAAAAGTTATAAACTTGCTTCTTTTCAAACAATTTACCTCATCAACCTGACAGAAGTAGATTCTCACATGCTGGAAAAATAATAAAAGTGATTCTGAACTGGAGGCAGCAATCTTTAAAAGATCATAGAGAATGGAAATTATTGTACATGAAGGAATTAAAGGTACAAAATTTCCCTATGTTCAAAAAATAGAAATTTAACCATGTAAGTAATTTTATTTTATTTTATTTTATTTATTTTAGAATGATTTTATTTATTTTGAGTTTTAAAAATTTTCCCCCATTCTTGCTTCCCTCCCCCCACCCCCCACAGAAGGCATTCTGGTAGTCTTTACATTGTTTCCATGTTATATACATTGATCTCAGTTTATGTGATGACAGAGAAATTATATCCTTAAGGAAGAAAAATAAAGTATGAGATAGCAAAATTACATAATAATATATTTTTTTTCTAATTTGACATTAATAGTCTTTGATCTTTGCTCAAAGTCCATAATTCTTTCTCTGGATACAGTTTGTGTTCTCCATTACATATAGCCCAAATTGTCCCTGGTTGTTGCATTGAAGGGATGAGCAAGTCCATCATTGTTGATCATTGCCTCCATGTTGCTGTTAGGGTGTGCAAGGTTTTTCTGATTCTACTCATCTCAATCAGCATCAGTTCATGCAAGTCTTTCCAGGATATCCTGAATTCCCCTCCCTCCTGGTTTCTAATAGAACAATAGTGTTCCATGACATACATATACCACAGTTTGTTAAGCCATTCCCCATTTGAAAGATATTCACTTAATTTCCAACTCTTTGCCACCAGGAACAGTGCTATAAATATTTTTGTATAAGTGATGCTTTTGCCCTTTTTCATAATCTCTTCAGGGCATAGACCCAGTAGTAGTATTGCTGTGTCAAAGGGTATGCAAACTTTTGTTACCCTTCAGGTATAATCCCAAATTGCTCTCCAGAAAGCTTGGATGAGTTCACAGCTCTACCAACAATGTATTAGTGTCTCAGATTTCTCTCATCCCTTCCAAAATTGATCATTTTCCTTTCTGGTCATATTGGCCAGTGTGAGAGGTGTGAGCTGGTATCTCAGAGATGCTTTAATTTGCATTTCTCTAATAAGTAATCATTTGGAGCAATTTTTCATATGGCTATGGATTGGTTTGATTTCCTCAGCTGCAAATTATCTTATGCATGCAAATCATTTTAAAACATAATTTGCTTCCTGACAAAATTCTAGATTATATTGTTAAAAAGATGTTCTCTGAACTTCTAGAAAAGAAAACTGCGATCATCAGCATGGTTTCATTTGTAATGCCAGACATGCTCATTTTTTTGGCATAGTTACTGGATTATATCAGGAAATTCTACAGATATATTAGGTTTGACAAAAACAGAAAATCTTAAGATAACATAATGGCAAACTGATTCTAGGATAGAATTTGAAAAAGATAAGTCTGACAACTTATACTTAGGATTCAAATAGAAACATATAAATAAAATGAGTAGGCAGCATTTTGCTTAAAATTCTTCAGTTACTATGGAACTGAAAGATAAAAATGTGTTGATTTAGAGGGTAAAGATTGTTTAATTGCTGATTTTTCATTTAAAGCAAAATCCATTGATACTCTTTCATTTTTACTGTATTCATTTTTAATAACCCCTAGCCCCTTTTATCCCCAGTGAATCTTTTTTTGTAACAAATTTATAATTAAAATAACAATTCAGCTAAACAAATCTATAGATGGATAATGTTCACAGCATAGACACTATTTGATATTCTTTGTCCTCTGCCTCTTCTCTTTAAGGAGGGAAGTACATTGTATTATCTCTGTTCTTGGGTCAATCTTAGATATTAGAATTGCATGATATTCAACTGGGTTATTTTATTCTTTGCATTTACATTATTTTAGTAATAAAAGTTTTCATGTATCTATTTATTACCAATTAGATATTTTATTTTTAATGAGTTATTTATTCTTTTATTGTAATATAAATTGATGCTCCATTACATTAAGTAATATATATTGTGCAAGAGTATATTTGGCCTTTCCCTACTCCCTAATCCCTTTTTCCTAATTTAACCTGAGAAACTGGAACAATAAATTACTTATTCCAATTAAGAGTAGCAGTTTAAATCATTTTTTCAGGTTGTCAGAGAAACAGGCTTAAGCCCAATTAATTAAAAAAATTGGGGTGGGGAGGAAATCAAGATGTAAAATAGCAGGCAAGGACTTCTCTTAGCTTTCCTACAAACAATATTAAAGTAAAAACCCCAAAATAATTTCTAGAATGAAGAACCTATAAAAGGACATGCTGCAATTACCACTATTGTTCAATTTTGTTTTAGAAATAATATCTTCCAAAATAAGAGAAGAAAAATAAATTGAGCAAATTAAAATAGGCAATGAGGGGGGGGAAAGCTATCACTCTTTGAGGATGATACAATGGTGTATTTGAGAATCCTATAAAATCAATTAACAAACTACTTTAAATGATTAAAAATTTTGAAGGGATAGCCAGATATAAAATAAAACTATGTAAATTATCAACATTTATATACATACATATATATATATATATATATATATATATATATATATATATATTACTAGCAAAGTCTAAAAAAAAGAGATTGAGATGTTCCAATTAAAGTAATTGTAGATAACATAAAATACTTGGGATGAATCTAGAAACTACGTGACCACAATTACAAGACACTTAACAAAAACAAAACTAACCAAAAAAAAAAAAAAAAACTAGAAAAATGTCAATTGCTCTTGGATAGGCTGAGATAATATATTAAAAATGACAATTGTATTTAAATTAAATTCAATGATATACCAATGAAACTTCCAAAAATTCTTTTAGAGAACTAGAAAATATTGTAAAAAAATTCATCTTGAGGAAGAAAGTTCAAGAATATCAATTTATTTAATTAAAAAAGCAAAGGAAATTGACCTAATCATGACTGACCATATTATTAAGTGATAGGCAGCACAGTTGTTTAATACTGGGTAAGAAGTAGAGTCTTAGATCAGTGGAATGTAATAGTTACAAAAGAAACTATTATAAATAATCATATTAATCTGCTTTCAATAAACTCATAACCTATATCTTTTGAGATAAATATTTACTATTTGACAAAAATTTTTCTGGGAAAAATAGAAAATAGTGTGGCATAATCTAGGTATGGACAAACATAACAGAGAATATTCCAAGATAATGTCAAAACGGTTACATGATTTATACATAGAGAATGATATCATAAGCCAATCAGAAGAAAAAAACAAAGTGGATAATTTTGATTACATTAAATTTGAAAGCTTTTAAACAAATCAAACCAATGAAACCAAGGTTAGAAATAATGCAAGAAGTTGTGAAACAATTTTCATGGCTAACATTTCTGATAAGGGATTCATTTCTAAAACGAAAAGAAAAATACATCAAATTTATAAAAAATGAAGCTATCCTTCAATTGATTATTGGTCAAAGGCTATTAGCAAGTAGTTTTCGGATCAAAAAATTAGACAAAAATAGCCGGGAACTCTGCTAAGATCTCTTAGGTTTCCTTCAAAAACAACATGAATCCAGCCTCTTCACACATTTTGAAATGAAAGAATGCAAAAAGAACAGAGTGGAAGATCTTGCAGCAGTGTCTGCCATGGAGGGAGTGTGGGTGTGCAAAGGACAGAGAACAGAAACCTGGTTTTTAGGAGACAGGCCTAGGAGGTTACTAACCAGAGATGTTCAACACCTTTGATTGCATTGGAGGCTTTTGCAGTTTGGGTTTCATGGAGGACAGAAAGAGCTCCAGGGGTTAACCAACTGGTCTGCAGGATCTGACCAGGATGGAGGGCCCATGATATTCCTAACCTGGAACCCCTGTACTCCTGGGTGGCAGGGCTTGTTATCCCTCCATAAAAAAAAAAAAAAAAAAACAAAACCTAGTAACAACCCCAGGTGTTTTCACTATTCCCAATGGTCCATGGAGTGGATCACTCACTTCTCCAGTAATAATGGTTCAGACAAATAGTCTCTGTTGATTCCAGTCTAAACAACCTAACCCAGTGAAAGGCTTGTATGGCAGTTAACCCAGAGACTGCACCATGCACTCGCAGTATTCTGCAATAAAGGATCTGGATTTCATTATTGTTCAGTTAAAGTCGCAGAATTCCAAGTATGAAAGGACCCAATTAAGTAAGCAAACCTCATGGATTCTCAATACCAAAAATGTGTAACACAGCCCCTCCCCCAATATAAGAAAATTGGGATTGATAACAAATCCCAAAAATGAATAAGAAATGTCAGAGAAAAAAGCAAGGCCTACTGAAAATTACAATGAAAATAAGAATATTAGCTCAGAGAAAGAGGGACAAAGGGTACATGTGCTGCTACATATGAAGTTTTGAAGGAGAATATGTATTAGTCTCCAGCACAGAAAGACTTCTTAGAAGAGCACAAAAAGGATTTTGAAAAAATAAATGATAAAATTGGGTAAAGAAATGCAAGCGAAAATTAACAAACCTTGGAATGATTGATTGGATCTGATGCTGAGTAAAAGGAGTAGAACCAATAAAACAATGTACAAATTAACAACATTGTGGGATGAACAACCCTGATCAAAGCATGTCCTCTCATCACTTCAGAGAGCTAGGACAACTGTATTAGACCAACTATGGACAATGTTATCTCAATCCAGAGGAAGAAAAACAAAACAGAACGAAACACACACTCAAACATACACACACACATACAGACAACACAGACAAAAAAACAACCCTTCAAATCTGAACATTTTATAAAAATTAACTCTTATGTTTCTCTTTCCCTTAATAATAATTCCTCATAATAAAAATAACTAACCTCTAAACATATTTATCAAAAATATGTATGTACAATGCTAGCCTAACTGGTTGCAGCTGAGGGGAGGGGGGTGAGAAAGGAGGTTGGAAGGAAATTTTGTAATTAAAAAATATACATATATATGTACATATGGATGAAAAGAAAAAAAGGAGAATATTAACATCTTAGGACAAAAATTGACAGAAGAAAAAATTTCTTTTAAAATGCCATTGGGGAAATGTAAAAAGAAAATAATTCCTTCAAAAACCCAATTTGGTAAATTGAAAAAAAAAAGATTAAAAAATAGAATAGATCAAATGGGAAAGGAAATGCAAAAGCAAAATAAAGATAATGTCTCCTGGAAAAAATATGTGGGGACTAGTGGAAGCTAATGAATCCATGAAATACCAAGAATCTGAAAAACTAAAATTTTAAATAATGAAAAAAAACAGAAGAAAATGTAAAATACCTCACTGATAAATGAACAGATCTGGAAATTACATCCAGGAGAGATAATTTAAGAATTATTGGGCTACCTGAATGCCATTACCAAAATATAGAGACTGGATATCTCTCTTCTGGAAATCATCAAGTACTCTCCTGATGGTACATTAATATTAGGGAATATTATTTTTGTATTAGAAACTGTAAATGGTAGGACTCTAGAGAATCATGGAATAACTTATAGGATCTAATGCTGAGGGAAAGCCAAGAAAACAATGTACACATCCACAACATTATGAGATGAACAGCCTTAATGGAAGCAACCTCTCGCCAAAATCCAGAGAGCTAGGACAACTGTATTTAACTGATTATGGACTATATTATTCTCAACCAGAGGAAGAAAAGAAAAACAAACAAAACACACAGAAAAAAAAGAACAACCCTTCTGAATCTAGTGAACACTTTATAAAAAAATATCTCTTATGTATCTCTTTCCTTTAACCTTAATTCCTCAAGCCAAAAATTACTAATTGTAATTATGTTTAACAAAATATGTATGTAAAATGCTAACCTGACTGCTCTCTGTTGAGGGGAAGAGGGTGGGAAAGGGAAGGTAGAGGGAAATTTCATAACAAGGAAATAGGCAAATACAAATGAATGAAAATAAATATTTTTTTAAAAGGAACTGTCCTGATACTCTGAAACCAGAGGGCAAAATTGTCACAGGAAGCATTCACCACTCATGTCCTGAACAGGATCCCAAAAAGAAAATACCAATGAATATTGAATCCAAACTCCAGAGATGTCAGATGGAGAAAAATTCTACAAGCTTTTAGAAAGAAGCAATTCAGACATGAAAGAGTCACAGCCAGGATTACACAGGTCCTGGTTATAGCAACCATAAAAGGATTTGGAATACAGGGGTGGCTAGGTGGCATAGTGGATAAAGCACCAGCCCTGGAGTCAGGAGTACCTGGGTTCAAATCTGGTCTCAAACATTTAATAATTACCTAGCTGTGTGGCCTTGGGCAAGCCACTTAAACCTAAAAATAAATGACTTGGAATATAAAGAGCTTGGAGTATGATACTCTGGAAGAAAAAAGAGCTTGATGCACTGAAAAGAATCAAGTATCAAGCACAATTGGATATATACTTTTTATTAATTTTTATTAAAGATATTATTTAAGTTTTACAATTTTCCCCCCAATCTTACTTCCCTCCCCGCACCCCCCCCACAGAAAGAAATCTGTCAGTCTTTACTTTATTTCCCTGTTGTACCTTGATCCAAATTGGGTATGATGAGAGAGAAAACATATCCTTAGAGAAGAGATAAAATTCTAAGAGGTAACAAGATCAGACAATAAGAAATCTGTTTTTTTGATAAATTAAAGGGAGTAGTCCTTGAACTTTGTTCAAACTCCACATCTCCTTATCTGGATACAGATAGCATTCTCCTTTGCTGACAAGCCCAAAATTGTTCCTAATTGTTGCACTGATGGAATGAATGAGTCCTTCAAGGTTGATCATCACTCCCATGTTGCTGTTAGGGTATACAGTGTTTTTCTGGTTCTACTCATCTTGCTCAGCATCAGTTCATGCAAATTCCTCCATTCTTCCCTGAAATCCCTTCCCTCCTGGTTTCTAATAGAACAATAGTGTTCCATGACATACATATACAACAGTTTGCTAAGAAATTCCCCAATTGAAGGACATTTACTTGATTTCCTATTCTTTGCCAGCACAAACAGGGATGCTATAAATATTTTTTACAAGCCCTTTTTCTTCATTTCTTCAGGATATAGACCCAGTAGTGGTATTGCTGAGTCAAGGGTATGCACATTTTTGATGCCCTTTGGGCATAGTTCCAAATAGATCTCCAGAAGGGCTGGATGAGTTCACAGCTCCACCAACAATGTAATAGTGTCCCAGATTTCCCACAACCCTTCCAACAATGATCATTATCCTTTTTGGTCATATTGGCCAATCTGAGAGGTGTAAGGTGTTACCTCAGAGAAGCTTTAATTTGCATTTCTCCAATAATTAATGATTTAGAGCATTTTTTCATATGGCTATGGACTGCTTTGATCTCCTCATCTGTAAATTGCCTTTGCATATCCTTTGACCATTTGTCAATTGGGGAATGGCTTTTTGTTTTAAAAATATGACTCAGTTCTATGTATATTTTAGAAATGAGTCCTTTGTCAGAATCATTAGTTGTAAAGATTGTTTTCCAATTTACTACATTTCTTTTGATCTTGGTTAAAGTGGTTTTATCTATGCAAAAGCTTTTTAATTTAATGTAATCAAAATCATCTAATTGGTTTTTGGTGATATTCTCCAACTCTTCCTTACTCATAAACTGCTCCCCTTTCCATAGATCTGACAGGTAACCTAGTCCTTGATATTCTAATTTGCTTGTAGTATTGTTTTTTATGTATAAGTCCTGTAACCATTTGGATCTTATCTTGGTAAAGGCTGTTAGGTGTTGGTCTAATCTAATTTTCTTCCATACTAAATTCAAATTGTCCCAGCAGTTTTTAACAAAGATGGAGTTTTTATCCCAGTGGCTGGACTCTTTGGGTTTATCAAACAGCAGATTATTATAAACATCTCCTGCTTTTACACCTAGTCTATACCACTGTTCCACCACTCTATTTCTTAGCCAATACCAAAGAGATTTTATGACTAATGCTTTATAATATAATTTTAGATCAGGTAGGGCTAAGCCACCTTCTTTTGCACTTTTTTTTTCTGTACGCTCCTGGCAATTCTTGACTTTTTATTTCTCCATATGAATTTACTTATAATTTTTTCTAACTCATTAAAGTAATTTTTTGGAATTTTGATTGGTAAGGCACTAAACAGATAGTTCAATTTTGGTAGAATTGTCATTTTTATTACATTAGCTCTACCTATCCATGAGTAGTTGATATTTGCTCAGTTATTTAAATCTGATTTAATTTGTGTGAGACGTGTTTTATAATTGTTTTCAAAAAGATTCTGAGTCTGTCTTGGCAAATAGACTCCCAAGTATTTTATATTGTCTGAGCTTACTTTGAATGGGATTTCTCTTTCTAGCTCTTCCTGCTGTATCTTGCTAGACATATATATATATATATATATATATATATATATATATATATATATATATATAAATGTTGAGAATTTATGAGGGTTTCTTTTATAACCTGCAACTTTGCTAAAATTGCTAATTGTTTCTATCAGTTTTGGGGATGATTTCTTGGGATTCTCTAGGTAGACCTTCATGTCATCTGCAAAGAGTGAGAGTTTTGTCTCTTCCTTCCCAATTCTAATTCCTTCAATTTCTTTTTCTTCTCTAATTGCTGATGTTAACATTCTAATACAATATTGAATAGTAGTGGTAATAATCAGCATCCTTGTTTCACCCCTGATCTTATTGGGAATGCCTCTAGCCTCTCCCCATTGAATATAATGCTTGTTGATGGTTTCAGATAGATACTGCTAATTATTTTAACGAACAGTCCATTCATTCCTACACTGTCTAGTGTTTTTAATAGGAATAGATGTTGCATTTTGTCAAAAGCTTTTTCAGCATCTATTGATATGATCATATGATTTCTGATAGGTTTGTTGTTGATATAATTGAGTTTACTAAGAGTTTTCCTAATATTGAACCAATCCTGCATTCCTGGAATAAATTCTACTTGATCATAATGTATTATCGTGGTGATAACTTGTTGTATCCTTTTTGCTAAGATTTTATTTAAGATTTTTGCATCTATATTCTTCAGGGAAATAGGTGTATAATTTTCTTTCTCTGTTTTATCACTTCCTGATTTAGGTAACAGCACCATATTGGTTTCATAAAAAGAGTTAGGCAGACTTCCATCTTTCCCTATTTTTTAGGGTGTTTTTTGCAAGGCAAATTGGGTTAATCAGCTTGCCCAAGGCCACAGGGCTAGATAATTATTAAGTGTCTGAGACCCGAATTTGAATCCAGGTACTCCTGACTCCAGGGCCAGTGCTTTATCTGCTGCACGACCTAGCCGCCCCCTTTCCCTATTTTTCCAAGGAGTTTTTACAGAATTGGAACCACTGTTCCTTAAATGATTGGTAGAATTCACTTGTGAATCCATCAGGCCCTGGACATTTTTTTTTTAGGGAGTTCAATGATGACTTGTTGAATTTATTTTTCTGAGATAGGGTTGTTTAGGTATTTAATCTCTTCTTCATTTAACCTGGGCAACTTATATTTTTTGTAAATATTCATCCATTTCACTTAGATTATCAAATTTATTGGCTTAGAGTTGGACACAATAATTTTGAATTATTACTTTAATCTTCTCCTCATTGGTGGTGATTTCACCTTTTTCATTTATGATACTAGCAATTTGGTTTACTTCTTTCTTTTTTTAATCAAATTGACCAGAGGTTTATCAGTTTTATTGGTTTTTTTCATAATGTCAGCTTTTGGTTTCATTTCAATAATTTTTTTTTGCTTTCGATTATATTAATTTATCCTTTAATTTTTAGAATTTCTAATTTGGTATTTAATTGGGAATTTTTGATTTGTTCATTCTCTAATATTTTTATTTGCCTGTTTTGTTCATTGATTTCCTCTTTTTCCAATTTATTCATGTAAGCATTTAAAGCTATGATATATCCCCTGAGAGTTGCTTTGAATGAATCCCATAGGTTTTGGTATGTTCATTATTATCAATACCTAGGATAAAATGGTTAATTCTTTCTATCATTTGTCTTTTGGTCCACTCATTTTTTAAAATGAGGTTATTCAGTTTCCAATTTGGTCTGGGTCTATATCTCCTTGATTCAATATTGCATATGACTTTTATTGCATTTTGATCTGAGAAAGATGTATTCACTATTTCTGCCTTTCTGCAGTTGATCATTAGGTTTGTATGTCCTAGTTCATGGTCAATTTTTGTATAAGTTCCATGTACTGCAGAGAAAAAGGTATATTCCTTTCTGTCCCTGTTCAGTTTTCTCCATAAGTCTACCACATCTAATTTTTCTAACAATCTATTTACCTCCTTAACTTTTTTCTTGTTTATTTTATGATTCGATTTATCTAGGTCTCAGAGTGGTAGGTTGCTGTTTCCCACTAGTAGTTTTGCTGTCTATGTCTTCCTGCAGTTCTTTCAGCTTCTCTTCTAAGAATTTGGATGCTACCCACTGGGTGTATATATATTCATTGTTGAAATAACTTTATTGTCTATGGTAACCTTTAGGAGCATAAAGTTTCCTTCCTTATCTCTTTTAAGGCTATCTCTTGTTGCTGCTGCTTTGTCTGAGATAAGGATTGCTACCCCTGCTTATTTTACTTCAGCTGAAGCAAAATATGTTTTGCCCCAACCTTTTACCTTTACTCTATATGTATCTCTCTGCTTCAAATGAGTTTCTTGTAAGCAGCATATTGTAGAATTCTGGTTTTTAATCCACTCTGCTATTGGCTTACATTTTAAGGGAGAGTTCATCCCATTCACATGCAAAGTTATGATTACTAATTCTTTATTGCCTTCTTGCTATCTTCCCTTTGTTTGTATTTCCCCCTTTGCCACCTTTATCTATATTACCCAGTATTTTGTTTCTGAATACCACCCCCCTTCAGTGTGGTTGCCTTACTATATCATCCCCTCCCCTTTCTTTCCCCTTTCCCTTTTTCCCTTTTCCCTTCCCTTCCTTTTGTTACTCCCTCCTTTTGTCCCCCACTCCCCTTCCCTTTCCCCATCCCCCCTCCCCTTTTCCTGTTTTAATACTTGAAAGGTTAGATGTTTTATAATTTAACTGAGCATGTGAGTAGGTTGACTTTAAGCCAAGTCTGATGAGAAGAAGATTCAGTTGTTTCTCATCTGCTCTTTACCCTGGACTGTGGTCATTCCCCAGCTGGGCTGGTTCTGCTCACACACCTGGGCCTGAGGCTGAAGTAATTTGTTTGTTCATGAAGAGGTCTGAGCTGTAATGGGACTCAGAGTTCCTCAGACCAGGGGAGCCCAGGGATGGTGTCCACAGCTCTCCTGCACCAGAACTCCCCCCCCCCCAGCCTTGTCCACAAGCTCCCAGGGTCAGCACCAACACCAGTGCCTCTACTCCCTAGTTGACTCAAGCCCCTGCCATTGACACCACCACTGATCCAGCAGGTCCAGCTCTCGGGTCCTCAGACTCCTGGCTCCAATTCAGGCCTGATCCTCCCTCTGTGCCCTGACTCCCCCATCTGAATTCAGCCAGTGTTGCTGCTGGAAACAAATCCTGAGGCAGATGTTCTTTCTCCTGGCTTTTCTTTCTGGGTTTTGTAGGTTGGATTTCTTTTAAGAGGTTTGTTTCATGTGATAGATGGGGAAGAGATCAGGAGACTTTAGAACTGTGCTTATCTTCTCTCTGCCATATTGGCCCGAATTTCCAATATACACTTTCAAGTGAAATGATAGACATTTTTAAAAATATAGGTGAATTTTAAATTTACTGATGAAAAGACCAGGACTGAATAGAAAATTTGATCTTCAACAGGAGATTAAAGAGATAAATGAAAATGTAAACAAGGAAAATGAAAAAAAAACTGCTATTTAGTGACATTTCTGATAATTTTCCTCATAAATCTTAAGAATCATTACTCCAAGGGAATATACTTACATTGAAAGTATGGACATTATTGGATTTTGATGGCATGAGTTAAAAAATAAGACATTAATAAAACTGAGTAGATTGTAATTAAACAGGAAGAAGGAGGAGACATAATCAGGTAAATTACAGCATATAATGAGGCACAAAGGACCTATTGTAATAAGGGACAAAAAAAAAAGAAGTTGAGATCTACTTAAATCTAACTAATATTTGACTCAAAGAGGGGATGATAACATCCATTTGGGATATGAAATTTATATTATTTCAGGGTCATCTAGGTGGCTCAGTGGATAGAATACCAGCCCTGGAGTCAGGAAGACATGAGGTCAAATTACCTAGCTGTGGGACCTTGGGCATCTCACCTAACCCTGTGACGTAAATAAATAAAAAAATAAAAAAAGAAGGAATGTATCTTAATTTATGTTTCAAATATTAGGAGGGTGAAGGGGAAAGAGAACAGAAGTAGGGGAGGATAAAAGGAAGGAACAGTAGAAGAAGAAAGGGGAACAAGGAAAGAAAAGGTAGGATGACTTAAAAAGAGAGGCAATTAAGGGAGGCAGTATTTAGAACAAAACCATGGTAAGGAGGGATAGGGTGAAAAAAGGAGGAAATGTAAAAATGGAAAGGACATAACAAGGAGAGAAATAAGGAGTTCATAATTCATAAATATGAATTATAAACTCTCCCATAAAAGAGAAGCAAATAGGAGAGTAGGTTAAAAACCAGATGACTACAAAATAGTGCTTACAAGACACATCTGAAGCAAAGATAGATGTACAAAGTAAAGGTACAAGGCTGGAACAGAATATACTATGAAAAAAGAAGGAGTTGCAAACCTTATCTCAGACAAAGCAATTGCAAAAAATTGATTTTGTTAGGAGATAAGGAAGGAAACTACATCTTCTTTAAAAGTACCATAGACAATGAAATAATGTCAATGCAAACATGTATACACCAAATGATATGGCATTCAAATTCTTAGTGGAGAAGCTAAATCACTAATAAGAAGACATAATTAACAAAATTATTCTGATAGGAGACCTCAACCTCCCTCTCTCAAAATTAGATCACTCTAACCATTAAATAAACAAGAAAGAAGTTAAGGAGATGAATAGACTATCAGAAAAGTTAGATATGATAGACCTCTTGAGAAAATTAAATGGGAAAAGGAAGCAATATACTTTCTTTTTTTCTGCTGTCCATAGCACCTACAAAAAAATTAAGTATGCATTAAGATATAAAATAACATAATCAAATATAGAAACACAGAAATATTGAATGCATTCTATATAGATTGTGATGCAGTAAAAACCATAAGCAATATAAACCATGGAAACAAAGTAATCTAGTTTTAAAGAATAAGGGGATCAATAGAAAATAAAAATAATTTATATCTTCATCTAAGACAATAGCAATAAGGTGACAATTTGCCAAAATTTATGGGTGAGAGTCAAAGCAGTTCTTAGAGGAAATATTATTTCTCTAAACACTTACATGAATAAAAAAGAGAAATGAGAGTATCAATGAAATAATCATGCAATACATAAGTAAGAGAAAGGAAAAAAAATCCTCAGTTAAATTACCCAACTAGAAATTCTAAAAATTAAAGATAAAATTTATAAAATTGAAAGAAATCTATTGAACAAATAAATATAATTTAAAGTTGGTTTAATGAAAAAAATGAAACAGATAAACCATTGTGAGGAATATTGTTGGTCTTCACAGGGTGGAGGGGGATCTCTTTGAAATTCATTACAAAGGGGAAATGGCCCCAATCAATCACAAAACTGGGAGAGTCCTCTTAATCCCATTCCAAAGATAACAAACCCAAGGTTAGAAGAAACTAAGTCATTAGCTGGCCCAGAGTGACCTAGAAATTTTGACCTAAAGCAACTGAGTTTTCGCAATTAGGTAAATGAATATTATCCCCTCCCCCCACACACACACCCTGTGAAGACTGGGGTTAATCAGCATATCATGTATTGTATAATTGGGGGGGACCATATTCAGGGCAAGTAATAGTATAGGTGAATCTCTTAGGCTGTAACTCAAAATCCAGGTGGAAGGAGAAAGAGTTTTTAAAGACTATATATTACCTGATGAAATTACTCCACCTTGTGTCTCCCACTGGTTGAGATACCTGTATCCTGCAGGATTTGTGCATAAATTATTCAATTTTTCTCTCACTCCAGAAGATTTTGTTCATTTATAGATAACAACCATTATTTAATTTGATTTAAAAAAAGAAAGTCGGGGCGGCTAGGTGGCGTAGTGGATAAAGCACCGGTCCTGGAGTCAGGAGTACCTGGGTTCAAATCTGGTCTCAGACACTTAATAATTACCTAGCTGTGTGGCCTTGGCAAGCCACTTAACCCCGTTTGCCTTGCAAAAAAAACCCTCAAAAAAACCTAAAAAAGGAAAGTCAAATTGCCAATATCAAAAATAAAAAGGTGAATTTACCTCCAATGAGGAGGAAATTAAAGTAATAATTTTAGAGAAATTATACCCAACTGTATTCCTATAAATTTGACCAGCTAAGTGAAATTGGATAAATATTTGCCAAAATTATAACCTACCCCATTTAAAGAGAGAAGCAAACTGAATACTTAAAAACCCCATCTGAGAAAAAGAAATTCAACAAGTCATCAATTAATTCCCTAAAGGAAAAATCATAGGGAGTGATGGATTTACAAGGGAATTCTACCAATCATTTTTTGAGTAATTACTTCCATTTCTATATCAACTATTTGAAAATTAAGTTAGGAAGGAGATCTGCCAAAATTATTCTATGAGAGCAACATGTTAATGATACCTAAATCTGGAACAGTTAAAACAGAGAAACAAAATTATAGACTGATTTCCCTAATGAATATGGCTGCAAAAATTTAAATAAAATTTTGCAATTTATCACTAGGATAATATATTATTATTAAGCAGAATACATGACTGGTTTAATATTAGGATAACTATCAGCATAATTGGTAATATCAACTTAAAAAAACCTAAAAAAATTCAAATGAAAACCTCAATAGATGTTGAAAAAGTTTTTGATGAAATACAGCATCCATTTCTATTAAAAACACAAGAAAACAGGAATCAATGGAGTCTTCCTTAAAATGATGAATAGCATTTATCCAAAACCATCAACAAGCATTATAATTAATGGGCAAAAGTTAGAAAAATTCCCTATAAGATCAGTGCTGAAACAAAGAAGCTCACTATCACCACTCTTATACAATATTGCATTAGAAAAAATACATTTTAGATGAGGGTAAAAAGAATTTGAAGGAAATAGAATATATTGAAGAAACAAAACTCTCACCCTTTGCAACTGTTTCTGATGTTGTACCTGGAGAGTCCTAGAAAATCAATTAAATGCTACTTAAAATAAATAACAACTTTAGTAAAGTTGTAGGATATAAAATAATTCCACATAAATCATGAGCATTTCTGTACATCTTTACCAATATATAGGAGGAAGACATAAAAAGGGAAATTCCATTTAAAGAAGCTGCAGGCAACAGAAAATACTTGGGAGTCTACCTGCTAACACAGAATCTTAATCAACATGTAAACAACTCTAAATCGTTTTCACACAAAAAAAAATCAAATTAAAACAATTAGGTAAACATTAATTGCTCATGGGTAGAACAAGCCAATACAATAAAACTGACAAGTCAACCTAAATTAAATCAATTATGCAGTGTCATACCAATTAAATTTCCAAAAAATTGCCTTTTGAGCTAGAAATAAGTAACAAAATTCATGTGGAGCATCAAAAGGTCAATAATATCAAGGGAATTATTGAAAACAATGCAAAGTATGACTTCCTAGGGACTGCTGAAATGAACAAATCCATCATGATTGATTATCACCTCATTTTTGTTGTTAATGTGTATAATGTTCTTTTGGCTCTACTCATTTCACTTATCATCCTCTTATGTAAGTCTTTCCAGGCTTTTTAAAATTTCTTTCCTTCATGATTTCTTACAAACTACAGACCTTCTTAATAAACATACCTCAATTTATTTAGCCATTCCCAAATCTATGGGCATCCCCTCAATATCCAATTCTTTAGCAGAAGAATAAGAGTTGCTATGATTTTTTTTTACATTTGGGATTTTTGCTCTATTTCATGATCTCTTCAGGATTCAGACCAAATAGTGTATTGCTGGGTCAGACATTATGCACATTTGTATTGCACTTTGTACATAATTCCAATTTAGCAAAGCCATGTTTCCTGTTTTTGCAAACTTAGTCTAATGTATAACCTGATATTTTCAAATGTAAACTAGAGATTATAAATATTCTTTCTTGTTTTTAATTATGTCATAGAAAAATGAAAAAAAGGACATGCACAAATCAGATTCCAAAAATCACTCTTCCCTCAGTTTCATACCTGTAGTTAGACTTGCCATCTGTTCTATGCTTATACAAATGGGCACCACCAAACCAGGATCTTGGTTGTATATACTGTATCTGATCAACATATATAATTTTCACTTTATAGATCCAAAAATATGAAGTACTGAAATCTCACTTATTTAATTTCCTTTATTAAACTATTGGATTTTATTCATTCAAAAATTTTTAACAATATTTTCTTGAAATTATTTTCAAATATTCTATTTTGGGGATCATAAAACTTATGAGTTCTACACAATATTAAAAATATTCTTTAAAAAGAATACTCCAAAATTAAATTCAATGATTAATATTAGCTTATTTCTAGATCTACTACCCTAGAATTCAGCAATTTTTTTCTCATAATTTTGCAAACAATGGTGAAATTGCCTTTATTAACCTATGTTTTCTCCCTTTAGATTCAGAAGATTATATGTTTATTTTGCTTCAGTATATTTGCAAATAATGCAATTAGATCTTTACAATCCAGGCAAAAACTTAAACCATTTCTTGGCTTTCAATAGGTACTTCAGAAATGATTCTTGCATTGGAATAAAAGAACAGTGAATAAACTTGTGAAGAAAACACTGTCTGTCCTCAAAAAAAAGTTTTATTTGATGTAGACTAAAGATCTGAATAATTATGTTTCTAAAAAAAACCCCCCAAAACAAGCAAAAATGGAAACTGTCTAAGCATATAATTTAGGTAATCCATAATGGATTTCTTAATTTGATAAGATTTAACAGTTTTTAAAGAATAAAACTTTGACTTTCTGTGGAAAATATGCCATGGGAGAAAGAAATAAAATGGCTTAGTTTTTATTTTTCATTTACACAGATGGAAAGAACATGCTGTAGTGATAGTGAAACATATAATTTTTTTGTAGCTTACAGAAATATAAGGTCAAATAAAGGACTTTGAATCACTACACAAATCAAGAATATCAAGATCATACGGTCTTAGAAAAAACTATTGTTTTATAGAACAAAGTGTATTTCCCATTCAAGATACAGCTTTGTAAAACACTGAAAGGTACTTTTGCCTACTGGCTTCACAAGTTTCAAAGAATATTAATTCCTGAGTGCAGGACAATTTTTAATATCAATATTTTATTTTTGAATTATATACATTAATAGTTTCTACCAATCATTGTTGTAAGGTTTTGAATTTTACAGTTTTCCCCCTTCTTCTCTTCCCTCTCCTTCCCCCAATCAGAGGGCAATCTGATTGTCTTTACATTTGTTTCCCATGATAAGTATAAATCAAAATTGAATGAGTTGAACGAAAAAAAATATCCTTACAGAAGTGAGAAAAAAATTAGATAGCAAAATTATGTTATACATAAGATGACTTCTTAAAAATTAAAGATAACAAACTTTAGTCTTCATTTAAACTCCACAGTTCTTTGTCTAGTTACAGAGGGTATTCTTCATCAGAGATCTCCTACATATGTCTCTGATTATTGCACTTATGGAATGAGCAAGTTCATCAAGTTTGATCATCACCCCATGTTCTTATTAGGGCAGACAATATTCCTCTGGTTTTGCTCATCTCACTTAGCATCAATTCATCAAGTTTTTCCAAGTATCTCTGAAATCCCTTCCCTCCTGATTCCTAATAGGACAATAGTTATTCATCACATACCTATTCCACAATTGTTTGTCATTCACCAATGGATGGACATCCCCTCAATTTCCAATTTCTTGACTTTACAAACAGTGCTGCTCCAAATATTTTTGTCTATGTCAGATTTTTGCTAATTGTTTCAGTAGCTTTTTAGATGATTTTTAAAGATCTTTAGGGATATCACCATGTCTTCTGCAAACAATAAGAGTTTTGTTTCTTCCTTCCCAATTCTATATCCTTAAATTTATTTTTCTTCTGTTATTGCTGAAGTTAACATTTCTAATACAGTGTTGAATAATTGAGGTGATAATGGACATCCTTGTTTCACCCCAGATCCTATTGGGAATGCTTGCAGCTTATCCTCATTAATGCAGGACAAAATTAAGCAATTCAGAAAAAAAAGAGTTAAGAACCAGAGCAGTCTGGAAAATGTTCTTTGCCCTTATTACTAGGGTATATTATTTCTTCATCCAAAAACAATATTTCCAGTGGCATATATCTGAATGGATTTGTTTGGAAGAACAATGTGATAGAAGTGAATAGTTGGGAATAAACAAATAAAAGTACGGAAAAGAAAGAGTGAGAAAAACATGAGGAAGTTTTCCAAATAAGTCTGTGTGGTTTGTCATGAGCAGTAATCAATTAAGGTGAAGTTATAATTTATTGAAGCAGATAGGAGTTTGGCCATAATCATGAAAAGATGATAGGTTAGAAATGATTCAGAATTATTAAAAATGAAAAATATTGATCTTATTTTTTAAATGCAATTACTTAAACTTATGACTCAATTTTATTTACTCCTTCATCCCCAATGATGAATAAATAAGACATTTTAAGAGAGTTTTATGATTCCCCTTACTTAGTATATTTTCTGCAGTCATGATAATAAAAACACTATTATTCCATTATTCTATCTTATTCCATTACTGACAATTTCACTAATGCATTAGTAACCATTAATTTATTCATTATGCAATATTTAGATGCATTGAGAGGTATGTTTGTATGTGTGTGCATTAGGTGTAAATGTGTATAAGAATATAAAATCAATTATGCAACTTTATATTTCTAAGAACTTGACATTTCTTGCATTTGACCACTTCTCTCTATTTATATTATATCTATCTCTTTTCAATCTCTTAACCATGTCTTTTCTAGATAATTGTAAAAAAAACCCCACTCAACCAAAAAACTCCTTAATTGGTCTCTCTGTCTCAAGCCTCCTCTCACCCCAGTCTTTCCTACAAATAAATGCAGGATAATTTTCTTTAAGCATAGTCCTAATCCAACAAATGCCCTGGTTAATAAAATTCAGTGGGTTCCTTTTGCTTCTTGGACTAAATTTAAGTTTTTAACCTTTAAAGGGCTCCAACATTTGAGTCAAATATTGAGCCTTTTCACTGGCATTTCCAAAATCTTTAATGAATTCTTTCTTTACCTCCACTTAGACATCATCTTTTTCTTAAAGATAGAGTACAAGCAATTCTTTCCATCTTTGTGATACCTCTAAGTTCTAATGCCCTCCCTCTCAAACATTTTTACATTATCTTTATTTTTATTCTGTGTGTATTTAAATATGTATTGTTCTTGGTTACTTGAGAATGTAAGTTCTAGGAAAGTGGTAATGTTTTTCCATTAATGTATTTTTAAACCTAACACTTAGAATAGTGCCTGAAATACAGCAAGGCTATAATTATTGTTAATTTTTACACGATTAATTGAAAGTTAAGTAATTTCTAAGTACTATTTGCTATGTTTACATGATTGATCATTAGCTAATTTCACTGAACTTTTAAGTTATTACCTTTATGAAATCTGTCATCATCAAATAAAAAAATAAATTAAAACATCACTCCAAATGAAAAATAAGTCAAAAATTTCCCACTCATAAATTTTTAAAAAGGAGGATAATGTGAATAAAATTATGTTAGAAAGGTTACTATGTTCTCAAGAAAATAAGGATCTTATGCTATCATGTCTTAAGAAGAGATTTCTAAAGACTGTCTTACCACTTTTTTCATGGAAGTCATGTAGAGAATTTTAATTCTACCTCTTCCTGCCCAAAAGTTTTGCCTCTTTCTCCTTGAAGCCCTTCCTCGAAAAGGAGATGTTCATTCATTATTGGACAATGCACTGGCAACAATGCGGAGGTGTCACGTGGTTTTAAATTAGAGTCAATTGGAGAAAATAAGCCTGGCTTTTGTCATTGTACATTGCATTCCTTTATCACAACTATTGTCAATGGGAGCTGTTCTTCTGTACATTGGTCTTGGGCTATACCTGTGCCTATAGCATTTTGCAACTTGCGACTGAGCTCTAACATATATGCTCATAGCATTTTGCTATCCATTTTCACCGGATTTTATGTCTTTGCTCAACTAATAGCAGCTACTTGGCTTATTGAAAAATGTGCTGTTCCTAGATTCAAGAAGATTGAGTTCAAATCTTTTCTCAGTAATTGTAAACTTTCTTATTCACTTAACTTGTTTCCCATAGTTTCAATAAATATAAAAAACGAAGATAACAGCACCTGTTTTGCAAACTAATTGCAAGGATTTATTGTTTTTAATAAAGTGTTTACCATGATGCCTGGTAAATAGGTGGTACTATATAAAAGATAATTCCCTTCCCCTTCCATTTCATTGCCTTCTGGGACTTGTTCCCGTGTCTACTGCCATCAGTTCACATTACTTACATACATACATACATACATACCCATTGCTGTATACTATGACAGGATTACATACCTGCTCCTGGCCACTAAAGCTGGTGGAATATGCATCTTTTCTTTTTTCTTTTTGCCCTACTAATGTTAAATGGTATCCTTTGTGCTAGAGTGTACTTAGCACAACCCTCTTGACTTAGGATTAGTAAATTCATTTTCATTTAAGCTTCTACTTTGTGATTTAGTAGTTTTGAAGTCTGCATTTTTTCCATATAAAAAGATAGTTGAGTAGAATAATTTGGCAATAAAGCATGCCCCACAGTCTGATAAATTCGAATAAAGTATGTCTCAAGTATTGTAAAGAACTTCTAATTATGTTTATATTGTCTCCCAAGACAGTTTAAAACCCAAGGATTTGTATGTAACCTGAATTGAATGAAGAATCAATAAATGTTTATTAATGATGCTAAAAAGTTGAAACTTTAATTGACAGTGTCTTCTCTTTCTTTGAAAATCAATTACCAATCACAACTTTAATGTAATTTGCAAATATCTTGAGCTAGAGCAATAACAACCCTACAGAGAACAAGTCATCAACCTGGTTTTTATGCTACTGAAGGTAAACTACTGTGTTACCTGAATTTTGATATTTGAGCAGTCCTTATAAAGTCTTGATAGAGTAAGACATCAAAGGCAGAAATCTTGTCATGAACACCATTTCAAAAAATAATAGCTACCAGTTCCTTTAAGAATGAGATTGGTTATTTTATCCTAGCAAAATAGTTTATTATTATTATTATTATTAATATTATTGAATCATCAGCAAAGTTTGATTGTATACATTAATAAGATAAACTATTATCAGTGTATTGTTGGCCTTAATAAGCATTAAAAACAGAAACCATTATATACATGCAATATGACACAGAATATACACATAACACAGAACATCTTCCACCTTAGACTCTGAGCTCTGTCCTGTACTAGAACAGTGCTACTATGAGCCTGAAAACTACTGTGACTCCACTGCTAGGTCATAATTTTGCCCTTCTATGTAACCCCTGAATCCACAGCAACCCCTTCCCCATGCAGAAAGTTGCTCCAAGCCTAAGTTTCCACTTTTTTCTGCAATCTAAATATTTATTTTAGGGGCTGACATTGCTGGAAGCTAACTGTCTTCCTACATTGATTGAAGCATGACTTTTGAGGTTCCTTTACTAGGAGGGGGAGAGGATGGGGGAAGAAAAACAGTAGTATTTAAAATTGATAATTGTAAGTTTAGGAGAGAATGAAAATTTTTTACATCTGGCATAGCATGCTCAAATATCTTTATCAGGACTGCTCAAATATCAAAAATCAGATAATTCAACTAATTAAATTGGTACAATTGTCATATCGGTCCATATATCCAATTTTAGAAATAATCCTGTTCTCCTTTGGAGAGTTTAACATTGATGTTAGACATGGCTCCTTCAGGGGTTTTAAATGAAGAATTATGAAAAAGCGCAAGTAGCAAAAAAAAAATGGTTTTTCAGATTGTATATTTAAAACAAACATAATTCCAGCAAATACTTCAGCAGGATAAAGAAGGTAAAAATTTCAGGAATTTTGCTGGGTTTGCATTACTTACTGTTAGGAGCCCTTATATAAACCTTAATACAGAGTTATGTGCATATACATTTTGGGACTATTGATTGGTTGAATTATTTTTGTAAAAAATTCATTCAAATCCAAGCAGTTTCAAAAAATATGGCTGCCATATATGTGGAAAGATTTTTATTCCAAGATATCATTCTTTAGACAATACATGACTATGGAAATAAATAATTGTCTCAATATAGTTGTGATGTAGAAGCAAAAGCAATAAATATTGATTAAGCATGTACTTTGAGTGAGGCATTATGCTAAGCAATGAGCAAAACTAGTTCTGAATTTGACCTATTCTAAGGAAAGGAAAATATTCCTTGTAATCCCTAAAATTTTATCCTGCCATATTGTTTGAAGATGAATGGTATCCTTTCTTAAACAAAATGTTCATTGATAAAACAAATATCACAAAATTATGCCCAACATCTTTCCCCCTATCTCAGCCTCAGAGATGTAGACCATGCAAAATGATATTTTCAAAGAGGAAAAAAAGTTCTTGTTTAGTAAAAAATACTAGATCAAAGTTAAGGTGGAAGAGAAAAATTAAGGACTTACCTGAACTCTCCCAATACCCCTCCAAATACTATTAAATAATATCACAAAACAAATTATAGAGTGCCAGAACTCGCAATAGGATAGAATGAAACAATTTTCCAGACCAAGACAACTTAGACTATTGACAGAAAAGCTCCATAATAGCAGCATGAGAATGGAGTCCAATCCAGCACAGGCCAGAACCAACAGGGCCCTGATTCCAGCAAACTAATTATTACTTAGGGGTGGCTGAATCAATGGAAGCAGTTACAGCTTGCAGACTTCTCAGCCCACAGACTAGGATGGTGGTCAGGTCAACAAAAGAGGATTACAGGGGTATATTTGCTGGAAATAGGGTCACTTCTCTATTGACGTTCCCATACTTGGATCTGGGTCACAGTACAGGATCTCAGGCCAAAGACTAGGAGGACTGCTAATAGCCTGTAACCATTGGGGAGCAGGGGTAATAGTACTATATCCCAGGTGGAAAAGCATTCTTGTAGTTGTTCACAGACCAGTGAACAACAAAGAAAAAACTTTCCCTAAATCATAACACCTTAGAAGAACCAAAATAACTAACAGGTTTCCAGAATTGATTCTCAAAACATCAGTACAAAAGATTTAAGCTTGGGACATTGCCCCCTCCTCTCTAATAGCAGACACTCACTTTAGCATAGAGTTAAAAGTCAAGAAATAGCATAAAAAATGAGGAAACGAGAAAAAAACCCTGATTATAGAAAGCTAGTGTGGTGAAACAGAAAATTAAAAAAGAAACTGAGAAGAAGACTTCAAAATCAATACTATTATATGCAGTATCTCAAAGAAAAAATATGGTTTGATCTCAGGTCCAGGAAAAATTCAAAATGATTTTAAAAATCAATTAAGTGAGGTTAAGGAAAAATATTTGGAAGAGAAATGAGAGTGAAGCAATAAAATCATGAAATAAGAATCAATAGCTTGGTAAAGTATGCACAAATAAAGTGGAGACAAATATCTAAAAATTCAGATTAGTTCAAATAGTATTAACAAAATTCACTGAAGAAATGACCTCCTTACAAAGCAGAATTAGGCAAATGGAAAAGGAGGTAAAAAGCTCACTAAAGAAATGAATTTGTATTGAATCTGTAGAACATTTTATAAAAATTATCTCTTACGTATCTCTTTTCCTTAATCCTAATCCTTCATGCCAAAAATTATTAATTGGTAAATATGTTTAACAAAATATGTATAAAATGCTATCCTGACTGTTCCCTACTGAGGGGAGGAGGCTGGGAAGGAAGGGTGGAGGGAAATATACCTGTACAAATGGATGAAAATTTAAAAAAAGAAGTTAAAAAAAAGAAAAGAATTCTTTCACAATTAGAATTGGGCTAGCGGAAGCTGATGGCTATGAAGCCTCATAAATCAACCAAACAAAATCAAAAGAATTTTAAAAATAAAAAATGCATAACAATTCTGTGAAAAACCCACTGACTTAAAATATATTCAAGAGACGTAATCTAAACATTATAAGACCAACTGAAAGCCAGCACAAAAGAGCCTAGTAACCATCTTTCAAAAAATTATCAAGGAAACCTGTCCTGATAGGTGAGAAACAGTGTGTCATACTGTGCATCTTCCAGTCTGCAAAAGAAAATTAGGGAGATAATTTTTCATCCTTTTTTTATTCAAGAACATCCTTAAAGTCCAGAGTGAGTCAATATAGCAGGATAAAGATGCAATTTAATGTTGCATTCTGGCATTCCCCTACAAAGTGCTATAAAATAATGCCTCACAACTTGATTTCTAAAGGGTCAGAGCCCAAAATCACTTGGGAAATATAAATCGAAAAGTTGTATAATATGTAGACCTAACCAGAATGATTGCAGCATTGAAGACTCTCTGCAGATCAGTATCAGTGGTGTCTGAGGCTCTCAGCATACAGATGGTAATGAAGTGGGTGAACCACTAGTCAGATGTATATTTTTGGAGAATCTTTGCTAACACTGGTTGCAGGGTTCTGTGGCATTGTCCAAATGAATTTCCAGAAGGCAGATAAAAGGAAGGTAGCATTATCAGTACTTCTTCCTGCCCTTGTGACTGTTTTTCAGAATTTCTAATTTGGCATATAACTAGGAATCTTTAATTTGTTCTTTTTCTAGCTTTAAAGCTCTATACCAATTCACTGATCTCCTCTCTTTTTATTTATATAAACTTTTAGGTTTTGTTTTGTTTTTTTTTTTTGTTTTGTTTTGCAAGGCAGATGGGGTTAAGTGGCTCGCCCAAGGCCACACAGCTAGGTAATTATTAAGTGTCTGAGACCGGATTTGAACCCAGGTACTCCTGACTCCATAACCCGTGCTTTATCTACTATGCCACCTAGCCACCCCGTATATAAACTTTTAAAGAAATAAAATTTCACCTAAAAACTTCTTTGTCAGTTTCCCATAAACTTTGAAATGATATTCTATTGTTATCATTTTCTTGGATATAATTATTGATTATTTCTATGATTTTCAGTTTGATCACAAATCATTTCTTAAAATTGTTTTTTAGTTTTCAATTAATTTTTGGTTTTTCTTTCCATGACCCATTATTATATGTAATTTTTTATTGCACCATGCTCTGAAAAGTATTCAGTTACTATTTCTCCCATTTGGAATCTGATATTGTATGGTAAGTTTTGATAGAGGTGCCATGTACTGCAGATAAAATGGTATATTTTTTCCATCCCCATTAAGTTTTCTCCAGAATCTAAATTTTCTATGACTTCATTCAACCTTCTTAATTTCTGGCTTGTTTATTTGTGTTCATATGTGTCTAATTCTGAGAGAATAAGGATGAGATCCCCCATTATCAAACATTTTCTGTCTATCCTCATTATTCACTCAACTTTTCCTCTACGAATATGGATGCTATACCACTAGGTACTTGCAGGCTTAATTATGATATAACTTCATTGCCTATGGTACCTTTTAAGAACATGTAGTTTCCTTCCCTATCCCTTTTAATGAGATCTATTTTTGCTTTTGTTTTTTTTTTTTTTCTGAGATCAGGATCGCTAATTTTGTTTTTTTTTTTTTACTTCAACTAAAGCATAATATATTTTGCTCCATGCTTTTACATTTGTCTTATGTATATCTCTCTCCTTCAATGTTGTTTCTTATAAACAACATATTGCTGGATTCAGGTTTTTAATCCATTGTGCTGTCTGCTTCCATTTAATGGGAGAGTTCAACCCAATTGCATTTAAAGTTAAGATGACTGGGGTGGCTAGGTGGCTCAGTGGATAAAGCACGGGTTATGGAGTCAGGAGTACCTGGGTTCAAATCCGGTCTCAGACACTTAATAATAACCTAGCTGTGTGGCCTTGGGCGAGCCACTTAACCCCATCTGCCTTGCAAAAAGAAAACAAAAACCTAAAAGATTATATAAATAAAGTAAAGAGAGTGTGTACTGTGCCACCTAGCCACACTTGATAAATCAATTTTAAATAATGAGCAAATCAAGCAGCAAACCACAGAAATGATTAATCATTTCATCCGTGAAAATGGCAACTTCAAAATCAAATATATGGCATGCAACCAAAACAATTTAAGGGAAATTTTATATCTTTAAATGCTGATGTGAATAAAATAGAGAAAGAGGATATAAATGAGTTGGATATGCAACCAAAAAAGCTACAAAAGAGAACAAATTGATGCTTCCCAATTAAATATCAAATTAGAAATTCTGAAAATCAAGGGAGACACTAATAAACTTTACATCAAGAAAAGCATTGATCTAAGAAAAAAACTAGGGATTTTTCATGATAACAAAATTAATCTTTCTTTATTCTCATTAAAAAGAAAAGAAGAAAAAGAAAAAGAAAGATGAAAACCAAATTACCAGTATCAAAAATGAAAACTATAAACTCAGCACCAATGAAGAGGGTATTAAACATATATTCCAAAGCAATTTTGCCCAAAACTATGTCAATCAATTTGAAAACATGAGGGAAATGGATGTTGATTGTAAAAATTAAAACTATCCATATTAAAAGAAGAGGAAATAAAATACCTAAATAACCTTATTTTAGAAAGGAAAATTAAAGAAGCCAAGAGTAATCTCCCTAAGAAAGTGTCCAAATCCAGGTGGATTTAAAAGTGAATTCTATCAAACATTTAAGGAAAAATTAGTTCCAATTCTGCATACACTTTAAAAAAAATAAAAAAAGTTCTACAAAATTTCTGTATAATTTCCTTTATGAATTATTTATTTATTTTCACCCATTCATATTTCCAAGTTACAGAATTTTCCTCTACCCTTCCCACCCACTCCCCTCCCCTCAGCAGGGAAGTCAAATTAAGCATGTTACATGTATATTTTGTTAAGCATATTTACAAATTAGTAATTTTCAGCATAAAGTATTAGGATTAAGGGAAAGAGATACATAAGAGATAATTTTTTATAATGTGTTCAGATTTGGTAGGGTTGTTTTTTTCTGAATGTTTTGTTTTGTTTTATTTTGTTTCTCTTCCTCTGCTTGGGGTAATATGGTCCATAACTAGTTAAATAAAGTTGTCCTAACTCTCTGGACTGTGAAGAAGAGTTATGTTCAACAAAGTTGTTCATCTTATAATGTACATTGTTAATGTGTAAATTGTTCTATTGACTCTACTCCTTTCAACCTGAACATTTATGGTTTCTCATAGAAAAATAATAGTCCACAGTATTCATCTACCATAACTTGTTTGACCATTCCACAATTGATGAGTATACCCTCAATTTTGAATTCTTTGCCACTACAAAAAGTGCTGCTATGAATATTTTGGAACATGTAGGACTTTCCCCATTTTATACAATTTCTTCTGGACATAGTCCTAGAATTGGAGTTTCTGGATCAATGGGTATGAGCAGTTTTATTGTTCTTTGGGCATAGTTCCATATTGCTCTCCAGAAAAGTTGGATCCATTCATAACTCCACCAGCAGTGCATCAATATCATAATCCTCCCACAACCTCTACAATATTGATCATCTTCCCTTTTTTTCATGTGGGCTAAACTAATAGGTGTGAGATGATACCTCATTGTTCTATTAATTTGCATTTCCGTAATCAATAGTGATTTGAAGCATTTTTATATGATTATATATAGCTTTCATTACTTCATTTAAAAATGTCTTTTCATATCCTTTGAATCCTTTGAAAATTTATCAATTCAAGGATGACTTGTGATCTTATAAATCTGATGTAATTACCTAAATATTTTAGGAATCATGCCCTTTCTCAGATCTATAGAAAAGGGAGCAGTTTGTGACTGAGGAAGAGATGGAGAGCATCACCGAAAGCAGACTGGATGATTTCGATTACATTAAATTAAAAAGCTTTTGCACAGATAAAACCACTGTAACCAAGATCAAAAGAAATGTAGTAAATTGGGAAACAATCTTTACAACTAATGTTTCTGACAAAGGACTCATTTCAAAAATATACAGAGAGCTAAGTGATATTTTAAAAAAATTCCCCCAGTTGACAAATGGTCAAAGGATATGCAAAGTCAATTTACAGATGAGATCAAAGCAATCCATAGCTATATGAAAAATTGATCTAAATAATTAATTATTAGAGAAATGTAAATTAAAGCTTCTCTGACTTACCACCTCACACCTCTCAGACTGGCCAATATGACCAGAAAGCATAATGATCATTTTTTGGAAGGGTTGTGGGAAATCTGGGTCACTCTTACACTGTTGGTGGAGCTGTGAACTCATCCAGCCTTTCTGGAAAGAAATTTGGAACTATACCCAAAGGGCAACAAAAATGAGCATACCCTTTGATCCAGCAATATGACTACTGGGTCTATACCCTGAAGAGATGATGAAAAAGGGTAAAAACATCACTTGTACAAAAATATTTATAGCAGCCCTGTTTGTGGTGGCAAAGAACTAGAAATCAAGTACATGCCTTTCAATTGGGGAATGTCTTAGCAAACTGTTATATGTATGTCATGGAATACTATTGTTCTATTAGAAACCAGGAGGGATGGGAATTCAGGGAAGCCTGGAGGGATTTGCACAAACTGATGTTGAGCGAGACCAGCAGAACCAGAAAAACACTGTACACCCTAACAGCAACATTGGGTGATGATCAACCTTGATGACCTTGCTCATTCCATCAGTACAACAATCAGGCACAATTTGGGGCTCTCTGCAATGGAGAATACCATTTGTATCTAGATAAAGAATTGTGGAGTTTGACCAAAGTTCAAGGACTATTCCCTTTAATTTAGAAAAAAACAGATATCTTATTGTCTGATCCTGTTATCTCTTATACTTTTTTGTTTCTTCCTTATGGATATGATTTCTCTCTCATCACGCTCAATTTGGATAACTGTACAACATGGAAACAAAGTAAAGACAGACAAATTGCTTTCTGTAGGGGAGTAGGGGGAGGGAAGTAAGAGGGAAGAAAAATTGTAAAACTCAAATAAAATCTTTAATAAAAAAAAGAAATGATACTTTTATCAGAAATCTTGGTTATGAAAATTGTTTCTGTGCTTTCTGCTTTTCTTCTAATTTTGGCTGAATTGATTTTATCAGTGCAAAATCTTTTTTTAATATAATCTAAATAATTCATTAGGCAGTTTATAATGTGCTCTATTTCTTGTTTGGGGATAAATTTATCCCTTTTCCATAGATCAGATAGAATATTTTCGGTCTATTAGTTTATCTATAGTATCACTCTTTATGTCTGAATATTGTACTTTGAACTTATGTTTGTATAGGTTGTGAGATGTGAATTTGGCCAAGTTTTTGCCATGTTATTTTCCAGTTTTCTAACTATTTTTGTCAAATAGTGATTTCTTATCCCAGAGGCTGATGGTTTTCTGTTTGTCAAATAATAGATTGCTGTAGTCATTTACTGTAATTCTTTTGAACCTATCCTGCCACTTTATGATACAGTTTCAGATCTGATAGAGCTAGGCCACATTCCTTTATAGTTTTTTCATCAGGCCCCTTGCTATTCTTGCCTTTTTGTTGCTCCAGATGAATTTTGTTACTATTTTTTCTAGCTTGGTAAAGTAGTTTTTTTGGTAATTTGATTGGTATGGCACTAAATAAGTAATTTAATTTGGATAGAATTGCCATTTTCATTATATTAGCTTGACCTATCCTTAAGCATTTGACATTTTCCTATTATTTTGATCTGATTTTATTTGGGTGAGGAGAGTTTATAATTGTGTTCATACATTTTCTGGGTTTATCTTGGGAGGGAGATTCCCAAGTATTTAATGTTGCTTATGGTGTTTTTTAAATAGAATTTCTCTTTTTATCTCTTGTTATTGGGCTTTATTGTTCCTACATTGAAATGCTGATGACTTTTGCATATTTATTTTATGTTCTGCTAATTTGATGAATTTACTTGTTTCATTGAATTTTTTAGATGACTTTCTCGGGTTCTCTAGGTATAACATCATATCATATACAAACAGTGAATGTTTTGCTTCCTTATTACCAATTATGATTCCTTCAATTCTCTTATTGCGACTTCTAGCATTTCTCGCATTATTTTGAATAGTATTGGTGATAATGGGCATATTTGTTTTGCTCCTGAATTTGTTGGAAATGCTCTAAATTTATTCCCATTAAATATAATATTTGTTGATGGTTTTAGAGAGATCCTATTTATTATTTTAGGGAAATCTCCATTTATTCCTAAACCTTCTAGTATTTAGTCTAGTATTAATGAATGTTGTGTTTTATCAAAGACTTTTCCCAGCATCTATTGAGATAATCATATGCTTTCTGTTGGTTTTACTTTTGATATGTTTAGTTATGTTGAGTGTTTTTATAATGTTGATCCATCCCTGCCTACCTGGTATAAATCCAAACTGATCATAGCATGTTATTTTATTAATAGCTTGCTGTAGTCACATTGGTAAAATTTCATTTGAAACCTTTGAATCAATATTCATTAGGGCGATTGGTCTATAATTAATTCTCTTTGTCTATTTTGGTTCCAAATTCTTTTTTTATAAAAAAAGGGTACCGATACCTAAACCGGGAAGATTCAAAATGGACAAAGACAATTACAGACCAATCTCCCTAATGAACATTCATATAAAAATATAAAATAAATTTTTAGCAATGAGATTATAGTAAGTTATTATTAGGATTATAAATCATGATCAGACAGCATTTATATCAGGTCTCAAGGGTGGTTGAATATTGGAGAAAGACTCAGCACTCATCACTGACAGAAATCATAACGATTATCTCAATAAATGCTGAAAAAGCCTTTGATAAAATACAATATCCATTCCTAATACAAACAGTAGAAAGTATAGGAATAAATGGAGTTTTCCTCAATATCATAAGTACATATCAAGAACTATTAACAATAATATATGTAATTGGGATGAACAAGAAGCATTTCCAGTATGATCATGGATGAAACAAGGAAACCCATTATCAGTATTAAAATTCATTAGAAAGGATAAGAAAAAGAAATTGAAGCAATGAGAATTGGCAATGAGGAAGAAAAGATTTCACTCTTTGCAGTTGACATGATGGTTCTACTTGAAAGAATTAAGTGATTTATCAAAGTAGCAGTATATAAAATAAACCCACATAAATCCTCAGAATATCTGTATATAAACAACACAGCCCAGGAGTAAGAGATAGAAAGAGAAATTCCATTTAAATGCCCCGGAGTCAAAGACCTGGATTAAAAGCAGCGCCTGGGAGGCGCCGCACAGCAATCACTCCTAAGGGACACAATAGAACAACCTGTTGTAAACTCGCTACTATCCATGTATGTTGGGGTTGCATATTCGAGGGAACAAACATTCTTAAGAGGGCCTTTTCTTAATATATTTTGTGCCCAGAGACACAAGCAACCCTCTGGTGCCTGCTACCAACGGACTTTTTTCAAATGCATTGTTTTATTTATTAAATGTCTCTCTCTGGTGAAAATGTTTTATATATTGTAAGGATGGATTCCTGTCCTGTCATTTTCCATTGTTAACCATTTTACACTTCAGTTAGAACAGTTCTTTTCCTCAACTGAAAGACTTCCTGTAAATATCAAGACACTGAATTAACAGGAGAAACAACTAACATTTTAAAGAGAAATCCCTATTTTCCTTGGAGCGTGTAAACCATAATGAAAATAAAAGCGGATCCTAACATAGCACAAGATGACATTCTTATAGAAATAAACGGGTATAAGAGGAATTTCCTGGGAGAGTCACACAAAGAGGGTATAGATGATCATATTAAAGTTGTGTAGTGAGCTAAGAAATAAAGAGATTTGCTCTCCAAAAGCTTGACTATATGCATGAATAAAGATTACAAACCCGAAAAAAAAAAAACTCCATTTAAAGTAACTGCAGACAACATCAAATACTTCCTTCCAAGGAAAGCAAAGAAAGTGTTTGAACACAATTACAAAGTACTTTTCACAGAAATAAAAGTCAGATCTAAACAGTTGGAAAAAGATCAATTGATCATGTTAAGATCTAGCTTATAACATAGAAATTCTTATTCTATACAAAGTAAATTATTTATTTATAATTATTTATATAGTGCCATACCAATCAAATTACCAAATAATTACTTTGTCGAGTTATAAACAAAGAAAACCAAAATTCATAAGGAATATCAGAAGATAAAGAATATCAAAGGAATTGATGAAGAAACAGACAAGGCTGGTGGCCCTGCTCCATCAGATTTAAAACCATACTTTAAAACCATAGTAATGTGGTAGGCATCAACACTGCCTGGTAATGGTTAAGAAATAAAGTAATGGATCACTGCATTAAGATATGTTCAAACAAAACTTGTCAGTGACTGCAGTACCTTGAGAAACACAAAGACATTAGTTTTTTTGATAGGAATTCATCATTTGACAAAAACTATTGAAAAAATGGTTAAAAAAAAAAAAGCTATGGTAAAAACTAGGCAAACATCCATATATCATGGGCTACTACCAAAATAAGGTCAAAATGGGTACAGGATTTAGACATAAAGCATGATACCTTAGACAATCCCTGGATCAATGAACTGTATGTTTTAGATCAATGGAACTTGGAGAAATTTAGGACCATACAATAATTAGAGTATATTATAAATTTAAAGTGGATAATTTTTGATTATATTAGAATACAAAGGTTTTTCACAAATAAAACAAATGCTGGCAGGATTAGAAGGAAAACAGAAAGCTGGGAAGCAAATTTCTCATCTAGAGGCTTTGATAAAGATTTTATTTATAAAATATAGAGAGCACTGGATTAAATTTACAAGTTTAAAATCATTCCCTAATTGATAAATGGTCATAGGGTATGAACAGACTCTTTCCAAATGAAGAAATTAAAGCTGTACAAAATCATATAAAAATGCTTCAAATTATTACTGATTAGAAAAATGCAAATTACAACTATGAGGTATCACCTTACACTTATTACATTGGCCAACATGAGAAAAAGGAAAAAATGATCAATTGTGGAGAGACTGAAGGAGAATTGTGGCATTAATGTGTAGTTGGTGGAGCTGGGAACTAACCTACCATTTTAGAGAATAATCTGGAAATATGCCCAAAGAGTAAGAAAATTGATCATGCTATTTGCCTGAACAATACCAGTTCTTTTCTCTCTGGATGAAATCATAAAAAATTGGAAAAATCCCACATATTCCAAAATATTCAAAGTAGATATTTTGGAGTGGCAAAGAATTGGAAATTGAGAAGTTACCCATTATTTGGGAAATAAATGAAAAAGTTGTGTTTGTGGAGTTATTATTGTTCTAAAAGAAGCCTTGAATGTTTGCATTCTAGAGAAGCATGGAAAAATTATAATACCTGATGATGAGCAAAAAGAGCAGAACCAAGAAAATATTGTGCACATTACCAAAATTTTGTGAGTTGATCATGCTTCATGGATGCAACTCCTCTCAGCAGTTCAGAGACTTAAGACAACCCTGGATACCTCTTATGGACATTGTTATACATATTCAGAGGAAGAAAAACAAAATAACCCAAAGAAAAAACCCACCAGAATTTGAATGAATACTTAGTTCACTTTTTTAAAAGTTTCTCTTATATTTTGTTTCCCATCTTATGACTTTCTTTAATTTCCCATAGTCCTAATTTCTAATGCAGAAAATAACTATTCTGAAAACATATTGAACCCAAATATATATATATGAAATCCCAAGTAAGTTTCCCAAATAATGTGTATATATTCACCAGACTGCTGTTGAGGGGAGGTGAATGGAAGGGAGAGTGGAAGGAAATTTTATCACTAAAAATATGCATATGTACATGATGAATATAGGAAAAATTTCTATAATATGTAATCAGAAAGGTAAAATATAATATCAATTTTGGAGGGGGAAAGCTCAAAATTGCCCAAATAAGAAAAGAAAACAAATTTTAAGACAGAATTTGTCAACTTGAAAAAGGAAATACAAAAGCTAAGTAAAGAAAAGGCATCTTTGAAAATTAGGTCTGTGATGTCAAGAATCAATCAAACAAAGGCAGCTAGGTGATATAGTAGATAGAGCCCTGGAGTAAGGAGGACCTGAGATCAAATATGACTTCAGATATTTCATAATTACCTAGTTGTGTAATTTTTTTTAGAAAAAATGAATAAATCAAACAAATTAGGAAGAGTGGTAAAATTGAATAAAATGTAAAGTAACTCATGAAAGAATGGCTGACTTTGAAAATGGGTATAGCAGAAAATTCAGAATTCCTCTTTTTAAATTTTTAATTGATATTTTATTTGTCCAAATATATGTAATGAATGTTTTTCAACATTCATCTATATGCCTGTGTGTATTTTTGTTAACAAAATTTTCTTCCATCTTCCCTTCCCACTCCTTTCCACTCAACAACAAAGAGGTTAATATTGTACACACACACATTTGTGTCAAAGATCTTTATAGATAAATCATTTTTGTATTGAGGAATTAGGATTAAGGGAGAGAAATACATAAGATACATAAGATATATATTAATATTAATATATGTATATAATATAAATATTATATATATATATTAAAAGTGAATGCACTGTTCAGATTCTGAAGGACTTTTGCTTTGTTTTGTTTGCTTTTATTTTATATTGATTTTCTTCTTCTGGAGGGGATTGCATTATTCATAGCTGGACTAATAGGGTTGTTGTAGCATTTCAGAACTGCTGAGAGCAGGTGCATCCATCTGGGTTTATCATCTCACAGTTCTGTTCCCTTCAATCAGCATCAGATCCCATAATTCATTCCTTGCTTCTCTATACCAATTATAGTTTCTTTGAGAAAAATTGTATTCTATAATATTCACAAACCATAAATTGTTTAACCATTCCTCAGTTGATGGACATCCCCTCAATTTCCAGTTCTTTGCCACTACAAAAATAGTTGCTATGAATCTTTAGGAACTTGTGGGACTTTTCCCATTTTTTTATGATTTCTTCTGTATATAGGCTTAGACATATTGCTCTTCAGAATGGTTGGATAAATACACAACTCTACCAACATAGCATTAAGTGTCAAAATGCTGCCACAACCTCTTCAACATTGATCATTTCCCTTTTTCTTATCTTAGCCAATCTGATGTGTATGAAGTGATACCTCAGTTTGGTTTTAATTTGCATTTCTCTAACGAATAATTATTTAGGGCAGCTAGGTGGTGCAGTGGATAGAGCACCAGCTCTAGAGTCAGGAGTACCTGAGTTCAAATCCAGTCTCAGACACTTGATAATTACCTAGCTACGTGGCCTTGGCCAAGCCACTTAACTCCATTTGCCTTGCAAAAACCTAAAAAAAATTAATGATTTAGAGCATTTTTATATGATGATATATAGCTTTGATTTCCTCATTTGAAAACTATCTATTCATATCCACTGACCATTTGTCAATTGGGGAATGACTTGTAGGCTTGCAAATTTGATGCTGTTCTCTCTATGTTTTTAGAAATGAGATTTTTTATCCAAATGGTAAAGATTATTTTCCAGTTTTCTATTTTCCTGCCAATTCTGATAGAATTGATTGTATTAGTGTAAAACATTTTTAACTAATTTAGTAAAAATCATTCATTTTGCAGTTTATAATGTACTCTATTTCATTTTTGTCATAAATTAATTTCCTTTCCATAAATCTGATAGAGTATTTCTTGGTCTATTAATTTATCTATGGTGTTGCCTTTTATATCCAAATCATGTACTGATTTTGACCTTATGGTGTGAGATGTGGGTCTATGCCTAGTTTTTGCCATGCTATGATTCAGTTTTCTCAATAATTTTTTTCAAGCAGTGATTTCTTACCCTAGAAGCTAATGTCATTGAATTTGTCAAACATTGATTACTGTATTCATTTACTACTGCTTCTTTGAAACCTAACCTAATCCCTGGATCCATTACACTATTTCTTTGCCAAAAACAGGAAGTCTTGATGACTGTCGCTTTATAGAATATTTTTAAACCAGTTAGATCCAGATCACCTTCCACACAAGTATTTTTCATCAGTTTCCTTGCTATTCTTTTGTTTGGGTGGGTGCTTTTTATTGTTTTCTTTTTTTTTCCTTTTTATTATGTTAGCTCAACCTAATCATCGTCATTTGATATTTTTCCAATTATTTAGATCTGATTTTATTTGGGTGAGGAGAGCTTTATATTTGTGTTCATACATTTTCTGGGTTTATCTTAGGAAGGAGATTCCCAAGTATTTAATGTTGTCTACAGTTATTTTAAATGGAATTTCTCTTTCTATCTCTTGTTCTCGGGCTTTGTTGTTCCTACATTGAAATGCTGATGATTTTTGTGGATTTATTTTATATCCTGCTACTTTACTTAAATTGTTAATTGTTTCAAGGTGGTTTTTAGATGATTTTTTCAGGTTCTCTAAGTATACCATCCTATCATCTGCAAAGAGTGAAAGTTTTACTTTCTCATTGCCAATTCTGATTTCTTCAATTTTTTTTCTTCTCTTATTGATGCTGCTTGAATTTCTAATACCATAATGAATAGTAATGGTGATAATGGACATCCTTGTTTCACCCCTGAATTTATTGGAAATGCTTTCAGTTTTTTCCCATTAAATATAGTATTTGTGCATGGCTTTAGATTGATACTACTATTTATTATTTTAAGGAAACCTTCATTTATTCCTAAACTTTCTATGCTTTTTAAAAGGAACGGATGTTGTATTTTATCAAAAGCTTTTTCAGTTTCTATTGAGATAATCATATGATTTCTTTTGCATTTACTATTGATATGTTTAATTATATTGAATGCTTTACCAATGTGGAGCCATTCCTACCTGTCTGGTATAAGTTCAACCTGATAATTGTGTATTATCCTAGTAATAACTTGCTATAGTTTCATTAGTAAAATTGTATTTAGGATTTTTGCATGAATATTCAATAAGGAGATTGGTCTATAATTGTCTTTGTCTGTTTTTGTTCTTACTGGTTTAGGACTATGTTGGTGTCATAAAAGTAGGCTGGAAGAACTCCTTCTTCTCCAATTTTTTTAGTTTATGTAAAATAGGAATTAGTTGCTCCTTAAATGTTTGGTAGAATTCACTTGTGAATCCATCTGGACCTGCAGACTTATTTTAGGGAGTTTATTTATTGTTTCTTCAATTTCTTTTTCTGAAATGTGGTTGTTTAAGTACTTAATTTCCTCTACTATTAATCTGGGAAGTTTGTATTTTTGTAAATATTAATCCATTTCACTAAAGTTGTCCAATTTATTGGCTTATAGTTCAGCAAAGTAGCTCTGAATTGTCTCTTTAATTTCCTTATCATTGGTTCACCCTTTTCAGTTTTGATACTGGTAATTTTTATCTTATTTCTATTTTTAATCATATTAACCAAAATTAGGATTTTGCACAAAACAAAATCTTAATTTTATTTATGAGATCAATGGTTTTCCTGCTTTCCATGTTACTAATCTCTCCATTGGTTTTCAGTATTTCTAATTTTGTATTTAATTGGGTTATTTAATGTGTTTTTCCCCTACATTTTTTAGTTGCTTACACAATTCTTTGATCTCCTCTTTCTCTATTTTATTCAAGCAGGCATTTAGAGAGTTATAACGTTTCTCCTCAAAACTGCCTTTAGGGGTGGCTAGGTGGCACAGTGGATAGAGCACTGGCCCTGGAGTCAGGAGTACCTGAGTTCAAATCCGGCCTCAGAGGATTAATGATGACTGAGCTATGTTGCCTTGGGCAGGCTACTTAACCCCATTTGCCTTGCAAACAACCTTAAAAAAAACTGCCTTTGCTGAATCCCATAAGTTTTTTGGGAAAATACATATATATATATATATATATATATATATATATATATATATATATATATGTATATATATATATACATATATATATAATCATTATTATCATTTTCTTGGATATAATTATTGATTATTTCTATTATTTGCTGCTGTTTAATCTACTCATTATTTATGATAAAGGTATTTAATTTCCAATTAGTAGGGGGCAGCTAGGTGGCGTAGTGGATAAAGCACCTGGCCCTGGAGTCAGGAGTACCTGGGTACAAATCCAGTCTCAGAGACTTGATAATTACCTACCTGGGCCCTGGGCAAGCCACTTAACCCCATTTGTCATAAAAAAAAAAAACCCTAAAAATATTCCAATTAGTTCTTGGTTTATCTTTCCTTGACCCTTTTTACATGTAATTTTTTTTTTGCATTGGGTCTGAGAAGTGTGTATTTATTATTTATGGCTTTCTGCATTTGATTTTAAGGTTTTTGTCCCCTAGTACATGGGAATTTTGTTGAAGGTTCCATGCACTCCTGAGAAAAAGTTATATTCTTTTCTATCGCCATTAAGTTTTCTCCAGAGGACTATCATATCTAAGTTTTGTAAGTTTTCATTCACCTTCATAACTTCCTTCTTGTTTATTTAGTTGTTAGCTTTATCTAGTTCTGAGAGAGAGAGAGAGAGAGAGAGAGATTGAGGTCTCCAATTATTAAAGTCTTGCTGTCTGTTTCTCCTTGCAATTCATTCAGGTTTCCACTAGGAATCTGGATGCTATACCACTAGGTACACATCAGTTAAGTAATGATATAGCTTCATTACCAATGTTGCCTTTTAAGAAGATGTAGTTTCCTTCCTTATCTTTTTTAGTGAGCTTGAGTTTTGTTTATACTTTGACTGAGATTAGGATCACTGTCCCTGATTTTTTTACTTCCTCTGAGGCATAATATATTTTGGTCCAACCTTTTACCTTTACTCTATGTGTATCACTCTGTTTCAAATGTGTTTATTTTAAACAAGGTATTGTAGGATTCTGGTTTTTAATCCATTCCTTTATCTGCCTCCATTTTATGGGACAGTTCATCCCATTCACATTTACAATTAAGATTACTAAGTCTGTATTTCCCTTTGTGTTATCTTTATCCATTTATATTTATCTCTTTCCTTTTCTCTTATCCTTCTTACCAAAATTTTACTACCCTTTCCCTCTGACTTTTCTTTTAGAAATTTAACTTTCAGTTTATTTTCACTTATACCTTCCCTTCTCTTTTATCAAACTCTTCTTCCCTTATCTTTTCCATTCCCAGTCCCTCCACCTTCCTTGTAGATTGTGAGATTTTTAACCAAGTGGGAATGTATCTTATTCTATCACTAAACTAAATCTAGGGAATAGAATTTACTCAGTATTCACATTCTCCCTTCTTTCCCTCTAAAATTATAAATCTTTGTGCTTCTTTTGGTGCTCTAATATTATTAATCAGGAATTATCAATCATAATTCTATTATTTGATTGCTTGATAAACTCCTATTGTTATCTACATATCACAAATTGTTTACTTGACTGCTTGAGATGCAGCATTGATTCAAATTCCAGCAAATTATAATTGTAATCATTTTTTACCTTACCTCCTTTTCAAGGATCTTTCAAATACACACAATCCTCCTTACAAGCCAAAGCATCATTCAAAGCCATATCATTTCTTGAACAATGTGTGCCCCTTCCCCAGCCTATTTTCTTCCACACTTTACCCTACCCCTCCCAAGGAACTTAACACTTTGTTAAGTGAAGCAAGGCCTATTGTGTCTCCCCCTTTACTCTCCCTCCCCAAACAGGGTACTTAGCACTTTCTTAAGTGAAGCATGGGGCCCTGATATAATTAACTGTAAGAATCTTGAAGATCTCTGAGTCCTGAGAGGCTCTGGAGATGTCACTGAGAACTTTTCAAATGATTGTAACAGAGATGGTCTGAGATCCTCATAGTTTATGATGCCCTCATTAGACAAGGTGCTTAGTACCCTATGGTTAAAGTGAGTCAAAGTATGAGATATTTAAGTTAAAGTTGACACCCCTGCATTTTCTATTTCAGTAAATAATTATTTGGTCCTTGGACTGGTATGGCATTGAGTAAGTAAGAAATCTGGGTAGAATTGCCATTTTAATTATATTAGCTCAACCTATCCATAAGCGATTGACATTTTTCCAGTTATTTAGATATGACTTTATTTTAGTGAGAAGTGCTTTATATGTTCATATGGTTTTTTGGGTTTGTCTTGGGATTTAGATTTCCAAGTATTTAATGTTGTCTACAATTACTCTAAATGGAATTTCTCTATCTCTTTTTCTTGGGTCTTGTTTTTCATATATAGAAATGCTGATGATTTATATGGGTTTATTTTATTTTATATCCTGCTTCTTTGCTGAATTTGTTATTTTTCAAGGAGTTTTTAGATGATTTTCTTGGGTTCTCTATACATAACACCATAGCATCTAGAAAGAGTAAAAGTTTGCTTTTTTCATTGCCAATTTTGATTCCTTTAATTTTGTTTTCTTCTCTTATTGCTTACAAAGATTTCTAAAGCTATATTGAATAGTAATTTGGATAATGGGCACACTTTTTCACCTCTGATCTTAGTGGAAATGCTCCCTATTAATCCCCATTATATTTATTATTTGTTAATTACCCTTGATTGGCAATTAAGGAATACTCCATTTATTCCCACACTACACTTTCTGTTTCTAATAAGAATGGATCTTATATTTTATCAAAGACTTTTTAGCATTTATTGAGCTACTCATATGATTTCTGTTCATTTTACTACTGATATTTTCAATTATGTTGAGTGTTTTTGTAATATTGAACCATCCTTGCCTGATCATGATATATAATAGTATTAATAACTTTCTGTATCTTATTGCTAAAATTTTGTTTAAGTTTCTTGCATCAAAGTTCATAGAGAGACAGGTCTATAATTTTATTTGCTTTAGTTGTTTCTGGTTTAGGTATCAGCACCATATTGGTGTCATAAAAGGAATTTAGCAGAATTCCTCCTACTGTTTTTTCCAAATAGTAAAAGTAGAATAGGAATTAGTTGTTTTGTATTTTAGAATTCACTTGTAAATCCATCTGAAGTTGGAGCCTTTTTTCTTAGAGAATTTATTGTTGTTTTCTTTAATTTCCTTTTCTGAAATTGGATTATTTAAGTAAATTATTTCCTCTTAATCTGGGCAGTTTTTTTGTAAATAGTCTACCATTTTTTCAGTTTGTCACATTTATTGGCATGCAGTTTGGCAAATTAATTGAAATTTGATCTATTAGTTGTAACATGGTCATTTTTTTTAATTTTTAATTAGATTAACCAAAAGTTAATCTATTTTATTGACTTTTTAATAAAATCAATTCTTAGTTTTATTCAGTCCCTTGATTTTTCAGAATTTCTATTTTAGAATTTAATTTTGCATCTGAAATTTGTTCTTTTCCTAGTTTTCTTAGTTGCACCCAATTCATTGATTTCTTTCTTTATTTTATTCATATAGGCATTTAGAGATATAAAGTTACTCCTCAAAACTTCCTTGGCTGTATTCAATAAATTTTGGTATGATGTCTCATTATGATCATTTTTTGGATATAATTGTTGATTATTTTCAAAATTTATTGTTTGATCCATTCATTATTCAGAATTAAGTTAGTTAGTTTCCAAATAGTTTTTGGTTTATCTTCTTGTGGTCCTTTTTTACATGCAGTTTTTATTGCAGCATGGTCTCAGGAATGTGTGTTTATTATTTCTGTCTTTTTTTATTTGATATAAGGTTTTTGTGTACTCTATTACATGGTCAGTTTTGGTACAGGTGCCATGTACTATCAAAAAAAAGTATATTTTTTCTATCCCCATTAAATTGTCTCCACAGGTCTTTCATATATAAATGTTCTAAGATTTCATTCACTTTCTTAATTTCTTTCATGTTTATTTTATGGTTAGATTTATATAGTTCAGAGAGATGGAGGTTGAGTTTCCCCATTTTTAAAATTTTGCTGTCTATGTCTCTTTGCAATTCACTCAGCTTTTCATGAGGAAATTGGATGCTAAACTACTAGGTGCACACAGGTTCGATAATGATATAACTTCATTACCTATGGAACCTTGTAAGAAGGTATATTTCCCACTTTATCCCTTTTAATGAGATATGTTTTTGCTTTTGTTTTTTTCTGAGATCAGAGTTGCTAACCCTGATGTTTTTTCTTCAGCTGTAGCATAACATGCTTTGCTTTATCCTTGAACCTTTTACCTTTGACCTGTGTATCTCTCTGTTTCATATGTATTTCATGTAAACAGTGTATTGTTGGATTCTACGAATCAATTAATCAATACTGCTAACCACTTTCATTTTATGGGATAGTTCATTACATTCTCTTTTACAGTTAAGATTACTAATTCTGTATTTTCTTCCATGTTATTTTCCCCATTTGTATTTTTCTCTTTACTTTCTTCTTTTTCCTACTCACCAAAGGCTTATTGCCCTTCCCCTTTTTAAATTTCACTCTTAAAACTCTTCCCCTTCCATTTCTTAGTCCCTTCTTCCATTTTGCTTCTCCCCTCCTCCCTTCCCTGTAGAGAAAAAAAAAAAAATATATATATATATATATATATATATATATATATATATATATATATATATATATATTTTAACCCAAGTGGGACTGTGTCTTATTCCCTTTCTGGGCCATAATTATTGAATAAAATTTACTCATTCTACCCTCTTCCCTCTACAATTATAAATCTTTTCTGCCTCTTCACCTGGTGTTATTTATAATTCAGATATTGTTAATCAGGTGTCATCAATCACATCTTTATTAATTGATTGTTTGGTAAACTCAAAATATTATCAAAATACAATCACTGATTGATTGATTTATTGATTGTTTGATAAGCAATATTGCCTCAAAGACACTAAGTAGCCTCACCCTTCTTTCTAATTAGAAGTGCACTTTTTAACAATCTTGGATCACATCAAATTATAATCATTTCTTTACCTCACTTGCTTTACATGTAACCTGCAAGGATACACAATCCTCATGAGCCAAAGTATCATCCAAAGTCAAATCATTTCATGAATTTTTTGTACCCCTTCCTCCAAGGATTTTTCCAAATTTTCCCCACCCCTTGCTATCCAGGATACCTAATTCTTTGTTAAGTAAAGTATGGATTAAATCCAAACTTGATTTAATTAACAATAAGAATCTCAAAGGAAAGAACTGGGATGCTCTTACTTTATAATTGATTAAAAGTCATGGGAGATACTGACTCGGGACTGCCCTGCTTATGATGCCCCCATCAGAAAAGGTGGTAAACTTTGTGAGGACAGCAGAAGTAGAATACTTCAAAGAAAGCTGAAAAATTTGAATTTAAATGCCCCTGCTTTTCATCAGAACTTTTTGTCTCAAACATAGCATGTCATCTTACAAATCTTCAGTGGAGATACAAGATCTATCCATAGCCATATCCCTAAGTCCAAGTACTTCAATTATATTTGACCCTTTAATTATCCTAAGAAAAGTACAATTCTCAAGAGTTATACATGATTTTTCTTCCCTTTTATGGTTGTATAAAATCTGATGTTCTTGACTAGCATTTGTTTTGTTTTGTCTTTCCCATTTTGATATACCTTTATAAGCATGCATTATGTTGTGTTTTTGGTGATTGAATTCTCTATTAAGTTCTGTTATTTTTGTCAGGAAAATTTGGAAGCCTCTGTTTTGCAGGGTGGTAAATTATTGGTTTTAATCCCAGGTCCTTTGGCCTCTGATATATGGCATTGCAGGTCCTCGGGCCCTTCAATGTTGAGGTTGATAGGTCCTGTGGGAGTTTCATTGTGTTTCCTTTATATATATATATATATATATATAAATTGTTTTTATTTTGCTGGTTGCAGAATTTTCTCCTTTTTTGAGATTTCTGAATTTTTTCTGTAATAGCTCTTGGAGTATCTATCCTGGGGTCTTTTCTGGAAGGACTCTGTTTATTCTCTCAATAGCTATATTGTTTTCTTATTCTTGCAGGTTTGTAGAGTTTTCCCTGATAATTTCTTGCATGATGGTTTTCAAGTTCTTTTGTTTTCATCTAGGCCTTCTGGTAGTTGACAGATTAGTAAATTATAATTCCCAGATCTATTATTCCAGATCCTTTGTTTCTCTAAAAGGTACTTTTCATTTTCTTCAATTTTTTTATGCCTTTTTATTTTGCTTGATGGAATCTTGCAGGCTCATAGATTCATTGGTTTCTCTTTGTTCAATTCCAATTTTTAGGTCTTTATTTTCTTCAATTAGATTTTTGTTTTTCCTTTTCCAGTTGGTTATTTTTACTTTGAATGCAATTGATTCTTTTGTCAATTTCATAATTTTTCTGCATAACTCTCATTTCTTTTTTCCATTTTTCTTCTTCCTCTCTTCTTTGTTTTTTAATTCTTTTTTAAGTTTTTCTATGAGTTTTTGGATTTGCATCCAATTCATAGGCTATTTTGAGACTTACCCTGTGAATAACTTTTCAGTGATTTCTTCTTGCATGGCAGGCTTCTCATCTTTATCTGCCAATTAGTTTTCTATAGTGAGCGCTTTTAGTTTCTTTGCTAATCTCCACCACCCCCCAACTCTGTTCCTGTGAAAGAGGGAATATAAATGCAAGCTTTTATGCTGGTGCTGGGAATTCCTGGCTTGTCAATGGTTAAGATGTTGCCTATTCAGTGGAAACCTTGGCTTTTCAGAAGTTTATTTCCTCCATTACGTCCAGGTTCTGTCTATGTGGTGGTTTGTTCGCAAACCAGTATTGTCTTTTACCCCGGTGGTCACAGAATTCAGACATTGTTTGGCCTTGGAAGAGAGAACCCACAAGAAAAAGCAAAAAAAAGTCTGTAACACCTTCCAGCAAGGTTTGTCACAGGGGGAGCATGAGTTTACACAGGGCAGAGAATAGAAACCTAGCCTGTGGGCATCAGTGCTATGTGGGGACTAATCTGACCAGGTTTCTGGACATGGGAAAGATGATAGGTGGAGACTTTTGCAGTTCAGATTTGGTGGGTTGACAGTGAGTGGGCAGGCTGGGAGAGCTCTAGCACATGTGTCTAGGATCCTGATTTCAACTGACATGAATAGCCCTTGGTGTTCACAATCCAGAGGGTCCTCCCAAGTCATTGTACTGCTATTATTGCAAAAACAGTCCAGATACAGCCCCAAGTCTTCCTACTATTCCCAGTGTCCCAAGGATTGGACAACTGACATTCCCAGTGCTGACTGTTCAGAGATAGAGAGACTCTGGCATTCATTATGGTTTGGTCTAATGAGAAACTCCTTGGAATTCCTAACATAAACAGCTCCAGGTGAGTAAGCAAATCTCTAGGTTTCTCAACACTGAAGGTCTGCAAGGGCCCTCATCTTCCAACACAAGAACCTTGAGATAGTGCCCAGTAATAAATCACAAAATGAGTAAGATGAGAAAAGCAGGGTCTACTGATAGTGACCTTGTACATAAGTTTGGGACAAACAATTAGCTATAATAAAGAGAGCCAGAGAGGTACTACATTGCAGCTTTGGAGGAAAACAGAAAAACTTCTTGGAAAAGCACAGAAAGGAATTTAAAAATCAAATGTAAAAATGGGAAAGTAAATGCAAAAGAAAATTGACATCTTTTAACAAAAAGAAAATAAATCCTTTAAAAATACAATTGGATTTAGATTTAAAAGGACACAAACCATGTGGGAGAACAAGGAAGAGTTAACTTTTGAGATATATGGAGATGGGAGTAATTTATGACCAAAGAAGAGATATAGAACATTACAAAATACAAAATTGGTCATTTTGATTGCATTCAGTTGAAAGGTTTTTTACAAATAAAATCAATGCAACCAAGAGTAAAAGGAAAGAAGTTAGTTCGGAAATAATTTTATAATTGATATTTATGACAAAGGACTCATTTCTAAAATATATAGAGAATGGAATTAAGTTTATAAGAATATAATTCATTCCTCAATTGATAAATGATCAAGACTATGAATAGAGAATTCACAGGTGAAGAAATTAAAGCTACCTTTTATCATATCAAAATGTTCTAAATCATTATTGACTAGGTAAATGCAAATTAAAATAACTCTGTGATATCATCTCACATTTTTCAGATTTGTCAATAAGATGAAAAGGGAAAATGATCAATGTGAAGGGAATGTGGGAAAATGGGACATTAATGCATTGTTGTTGGGGTTGTGAACTAATCCAACATTTCTGGAGAGCAGTTTGGATTTATACGCAAAGGGCATTAATACTGAATATATCCTTTGATCCAGTAATACCATTAATAGGGCTGTAACACAAAGAGAGCACAAAAACAGTATAAAAGTCCACATGCACAAAAATATTTATAGCAGTTCTCTTGGTAGTGTGAAAAATTAGAAAATGAGGGGATGCCAATCAATTGGGGAATGGTTGAACTAATTGTGGCTTATGAATGCATTATTTGATAAGTAGTCATCAGGGATGGGACTTCAAAATAGCCCAGAAGCCCAAAATTCCCCAGAAAGAATTGAAATTATACTGATCAAAATGAGTTAGAGTTAGAACATTGTATAAACTAACAAAAAAACTAGGTGGTTATCAGCTCTGATGTCCTTGTTTATTGAGGAATATGATAAACAAAGACAATTCCAAAAGAAGTGTGGTTTTTTTAGGATTTTGCAAGGCAAATGGGGTTAAATGGCTTGCCCAAGCCCACACAGCTAGGTAATTATTCAGTGTCTGAGCCCAGATTTGAACCCAGGTACTCCTGACTCCAGGATCAATGCTTTATCCACTGCACCACCTAGCCACCCCAAAAGACTGGTGTTGAAAAAAAATGCCATTCATAACCAGAGAAACTATCTAGTTAAAAAGAAGCCCAAAGTTTACTATCTTCAATCTGTTATCTTATGTATTCTTTTTTTTCCTCTCTCATGTTTCTTTTACCATTTAGATTTGATTCTTCATTCACCTAATGACTAATATACATTTAAGTTTTAGTTATACATGAATATCTTTATTAGATTGCTTTCTGCCAAGGGGGGGGAAGAGAAGAGGGAAGGGAGGAAGGAAAAAGTATGAAACTGAATCTTGCAAAAAATTGATTGTTGAAAGCTATCATTGCATATAGCTAGAAAAATAAATAAAATATTTTTAAAAACATGGAAAAGATGTAAGACAAATGCTTTTTTAAGTAATTATTTATTTTCCCTATTTGCATGTATTAATAATTTTAATGTTTTCTAAAGTTTGAATTCCAAATTCTCTCCCTCAATACATTCATACCTCCACCCTCACTGAGGAAAAAAAGTAATTGGATAGAGGTTATAAATAGGTAGTCATGCAAAACATTTCCCAAATAGTCATGTTCTAAAAAAAATAAATAAAAATAGACACACAAATACAAAGAAACCTCAAAAAAATAAAGTTAAAAAAGTATGCTTTGATCTGTATTCTGAAAACTATCAGCTTTCCCTGAGAATGGAGAACACTCTTCATCATAATTCCATAAGATTAGTAGTGGTTCTTTATGTCGCTAAAAATGCTAAGACATTCACAGTTGCTCATCTTCAATATTGCTGTTGTTTCTACACAGTGCATTTCACTTTGTATCAGCTGATTGGGTAGAGTTAGAATAAAGGCAAAAATATTACATAGATGCTTTGCAGATCATGATACAATACAAGTTATGTGTAATGAAAATGCTTGGAATTATAGACTAAAATAACTGAAAATTAAATATCTAACTCTTTAGTTTATAATGTTTTATACATTTTATTTATTTCTCCAATTATAGGGAAGGATAATTTTCAACATGCATATATGTAATAATGATGAACTTCTCTAGACAATCCAGTTTGGGCATAATTTTCCATAAGTCTTCATGACTATCAAAGGCCTTTGTCATATATACACAGATATAGGATACAGAGCTCTATACTGTTCTTGGCATTTTTCCTGGACTTGTCTGTCCACAAATACCATATTGACTGTTTCTCAACTCTTTCTGAAGCCACACTGGCTCCCAAGCAGATGACCATCTTCTAGGTGAATGATTAGCTAATTGAGGAAAATTCTGGTTAGAAAATTACCAGCATTATCTGTAAAATTTTCTCCTGTAATTATCACAAGAAAATCTATTCCCTTTACCTTTATAGAGATGAACAATGGAGATATCCTTGAATTCCTGAGGAATTCTCTCTTTATGACATATAACCTGGAAAATTTCAGCCAGCTTTAGTATGAGCATTGGACACCCTACCTTGTCTCAGCTAGGTATCAGCTCAAGGTCCTTAGTCATTTGAAAGGAACCTAATGTCATTCAAAATGCTATTTGCTGTATCAGGAATCCTGGATCTATGTAGGATTCATTTGGACTTTACTTTTGATGAAATTAAGTACTGCCTCCTCAGAAATGTATGAGCTATCCTGCTGGTAAATCCTTGGAGATGTCAAATTTTTTTGCAGTTTTTTTTTGATTTCCCCATCATTTTCATTAAGCCAATTTTGATGTTTAGAAGTGTCTGACTCAGATGAGCAAATACAGTGCTGTACACCAAATCTCTGAAAGCTCTCTTCTCCTTTTCTGCTTCACTATCCCAACTGTGTATTCCTCTCCAAGTTAACAAGAAACTATTCCTGCTCATGAAACTCTCTAATCTTTTGACATTAATTTTTCTGGTAGTTGTTTTGACTTGGGACTGCCACTTCAGCTGAATGTGAATATTTAGCTTGGAAAGGATAGGTTTATAATCAATTCAGCACTCTGAAGGACACATTGCCTTCATCACTCTCACAACCTGTCTATTCCTTCTCCTTACAATTATGTAGTCTATTCTATGCCAATGTTTCCTGAAAGGGTGAATCCAGGAAGTTTTATTGCTTTTAGTTAAAGAGAACCCATATGTAAAAATTCTCATGAGGTTAGAATGGAGGATTTTTTTTTCTGAGAAGTAGTAATATGCTACTAACTTGAAGAGAAAGTTGATCCAATACACAGTTGGAAATAGTTGAGAAGAAAAGAAGTGGGCAGTTTTCATAAATATGATGTATGTCTCTGCATTTGCTTATCTTTTTATAATGAAAATGTCATGATATGCACAAATATTCAGTAGTAGATGACCATTGTTGCTGTTTACAACTTCATTCCTTCCGAAGACACCCTGTCATGTCTGTTGGACTGAGTCTACTCTATCTAGCCTTAAAGTCACCTAGAATTATAAGTTATTGATGTTAAGAGTCTTCAGCTCTTCATAAATTTTTTTCTCTTCTTGAACAGAGTTCATCATGGGAGCATAGGCACTGATGATGTTCCAGTGATGTTTTCCTACAAATGGGAATTTTAATTTCATGAGCCTGCTCTTTGCAATTTTGGTAGACATTAAAGACATTAAAGCTTATTGACTAAATTAGTTTTGATTGCCAAGCCTATCCCATCTTCATGAGGCTCCCCTTCACTGTGGTCATTCCAGATAAAAATATGTATCCAGCTCCAATTTCAGTAACTCAGTCTTCATTTGTCAATCTTGTTTCCCTCAGGGTTGAAATTTGGATATCTGTTGAATTCTTTTGTATCAAGAGTTGTTTGTCTTTCGGACCTATTGAATCTTATGTTATCTATGAGAGTGTTATCTATGAGTGGATAACACTTTGAAGAAATTTTTGTATAGTTTTTTGTGTTTTAACCAAAGGATGAGATACCTACCAGCTGCAGTAATCAGGCCAGGGTTGGGTAAGCAGACAATTTATATGGCACCTTTTCTACCCCCCTTCCTCATACCAGGAGGTGAGTAGTGTGATCCTTAAAAGGGCTTCTCTAACACAGAGGAGCTGTTGAATATCACTACTGCTTCCAGTGAGGAGACAATTTGATTACCAGGGTTGACTGTATGCTTTGTCACTTGCCTTTTGCCATAGGACTTTGAGATAGTAATGGGGAAATGGAATGGTTGATTTCCTTTGTTTTGTTTATAAATAGCATTTACGTTAGGCAGAGTTGCAAAAAGTAAGTGGACCTCACTTTTTCTTACAAAAATCATCATTGTTCAGTGGTAAGAGTTTAAACAAGTATTGGTGATGACTGTAGATGCATTGGATAAGCTTGATTTCTTTGATGTCCACAGGGCCTCCTTCAGCTTCGTCATGGCTGTTGGAACAAATGTCCTTATTTACCCATTCTACCAGTGGAAGATTTCACTTGCTTTGGGCAGACACCCCCCTAAATCCTGGATGGGTTTAAGATTCTTAAGTTATTCTAAAACTTGTTGAGCCCAACTGCCAAAATGGTATAAAATGGTATGACTACTGTGCATACTATATATTCTTAGAGTTACAAGTGAGAATTCGATTTCTGAGGTGAACATCAAAGGTGGGAAGCAGCCCTGAAAAGAACATAGCAGTCTAACACTAGAGGAACCATTTTCATTGAACATACCCTACACCCCTATAATCTAAAAGTCTTTGACTGAAGTAGAAAATCAGATATGGAAGTAGAGACTGAGGATAAGGGATTAGTTCTAAGCAGGGAGGCAAGAAAGATTAAATACTTGATAAGTGTGTTTCATTCATTCTGTCACCACAAATTTATGGCTTTTCATGTAAAATACTTGCATTCACTATATCTAGCCCAGGTTGAAAAAGAAGATATAAAGATAGAGATGACTCCATGACTAGGTACTATTCATGACTACATCTACAATGTCCTTTTGGAGTCACCTGTGCCAGAAATAATGTAGTTTTGCACATAGCAATAGCACGGAGATTGGAATAAATATTGATATAATACCTACTATGTGCCAGTATTTTTATAAATGCTATGTCATTTGAACCTTTACACAGTTCTTGAAATATAGTAATCACATAAATATTGACCCTTAAAAGGGTTGCTCAGATACCCAGGGTCTTCTGTATTCCATTGCTGCTTTTTGTGGGAAAACAAACTTATCACTGCCTGCGAACATGGTTGTGACTACAGCTCCCAGTTTATCTGTATCCATTGCTTTATCACTTGCCTGTCATCACAGGTCTTTGAAGGATGTTTATGAGTGATGCCTTTTGTTGCCTGTGTAAATTTGGTTTAAGTGAGGTAGATCTGTACAAATTCAGTCACTTCACTCTCTTCCAAAGTCATCATGAACCAGCATAGCAAGAGAGAGTCAAGACAACTAGTGATGCCTCTAGATTCTGGCAAAGACTTTAACATCTTCCATGTCTAACCAAGCTCCAAGAGCTCTACAGCACCTGCTTCAGCTAACTTCATGGCTGTTGGAAAGAATTGTTCTCTTCTGGCCTTTCCACCAGTGGAAAACTTCACATTAAACACACCCACGCCCAATCACCAATGAGTTTGACATTCCCTTAGTTACCCTCAACCTGGTTTATCCCATCTGCTGCTTTAGCCAGTGTATGTATGACTGTTGTGCATACTACACTTTTTTGGGACCACAGGTGAGAGTTGGGTTACTTAGGTGGACATCAAAGGTAGAAAGCAGTCCTACAAAGGGATCAGGAGAACTCACACCAAGCTACTAGTCTCCCTTAAAGACACACCACACCCCAGAGGGGGCTTTATGTACTAGACAAGAGGGAAGATCATGTGAAAGGGTAACAAGGTTGATTTGTATGAGGGAAACAAGGGCACTGGTCAGTAGGATAAGAACTGAGAGATAGTGCAATAGTGTGCAGTAATGTAAAGATAAGTTTTTTGATAATGCTAGTTTATCCTAGAATTATATAAAGTCGAATTTGCAATGTAAAATTACATAACCATAGAAATCTTTGTAAAATCTTTTAAACTTATAAATCAATATACAATTTGCCTAGGAAAATAATAATGAAGATGACCCACTGAAAGTTCTGAAGAGTTAATATACAATGTTTATCTAGTGCATTGTAACCAGTATCCATAACACTTAGAAAATAATGTATCTTTTCTTCTTCAATTAAATACAAAATATTCTAGTAATTAAATTGTTTCTTTTGTTTTACTTTTTTATGTGCTTTAGTGAGATGAAAAAGGAAGAATGTAATCTTGCCATTCACTTTGGTCAATGGGTGCACTATTACTGGCATAGAGTTAATTCTTCTTTATTTTAAACTAAATTAGAAAAAACTCAAAGAAATATATTTTTAGTAGTACATGAAATGTAGTTTGTAATTCTGAACTCATTGTTTCTTTGTTACTCTAAATACCCTTTATAACTTGTCATTGCTGATTTTTATTGATCTCTCAATTTTCTCTCTTTATCTAACATAGCAAAGTGCAGTTTTTTAACAAGATAATTCAACAAAATTAGAAACATTGGAAACTAAATATTTAAAGAAGTTACTTTTTGAGGTGGAGAACAGGCTTTCCTAGAAGCTCTCTCCAAAATATTTCAAATGCCTTAAAATTTTGGCTCTAACTAAATTTTCTAGTGACAGAACCCATAAAAAGATCCAGTAAGGCAGCCAAAGGTGACCTGGAAGATCTTGGGAAAGTTATGTTCCATGAAGGTGGAGGGGGAAGTGGCACAGCCAGGAATATCATGCTAGAGCAAAGAAGTCCAGTCTTCTGGGAAAAGTCCTCAGGGTGCCTAGGCACCTGGATCCTGGGGACTAACGGCTCCTAGAAGCAGAAGCAGTTTTCTGACCTTCAACTCAAGGAACACAAAGCATAACATGGAAGATCAATGGGGGAACCTGCGCCAGAGCAAGTGTGAAGCCCAGACCAGCATGGCCCTCCTCAGAATGATCTTGGCCTTGAGTGCAGCCCACATTGCTTGAAATGGAGGCATGCCTACAGAGTCATCCAACAGGGCACCCCCAGTGCAGCTCCTTCAATAATGCTTGGACCATCAAAGGTAAGGGATTAGGTAGAGACTGTCAAGGTCCCTCCTCTGGCTCTGGGACAGGACTCTTTTGAGTTTTGTCCATATTCAGATTCTGGTCACAGTCTGGGACCACCAATTGCCATAGAGCAGGGACCCTCCTCACAGCTCAAGGGCAGAGGGGTAAGCTTGTGGTCATCCGCAGACCAAAGCACAGACCGGTACAGCAGTCAGAGTCTCTCATAAGACCTTGAAGGTACTGAGATCCTTGCAGGGCTATCCCAATAATACTCAAAAGCTTAGGACACACCCACACAACTACAAATGCTGGAGAAATGAGTAAACAGAGTTAAAGGAACCTGACCATAGACAATTACTTTGGTCCCATGGAGGTCCAATATGCATACTCAGAAGATGGGTTCTGCATCTAAATCCTCCAAGAAATGTGGAAGTTGTTCTAAGGCTATTCCAGAGCTCAGAAATGATTTTGAAAATCAGATAAGGGAGGTAGAGGAAAATTGGGAATAGAAATTAAGGAGATGCAGGAAAAATAAGAAAATCAAGTCAACAGCTTAATAAAGGAGATATGAAAAAATGCTGAAGAAAATAACATACTAAAAACTAGTTTAAGTCAAATGGAAAAAATAGTTCAAAAAGTTAATGAAGAGAAAAACATCTGAAATAGCAGAATTGGCCTGATGGAAAAGGAGATAAGAAAACTCTCTAATGAAAGCAAATCCTTCAAATGTAGAATGGATCTAAACAAAGCCAATGACTTTGTGAGGAATCAAGACACAATAAAACAACCAAAAGAATGACTAGACAAAATTGTGCAGTATCTCATTGAAAGAACCATCTTGAAAACACAACCAGGAGAGACAATTTAAAAATTATTGGACTACCTGAAAGTCATGATCAAGAGAAGAGCCTTGGTTTCATTTTTAAATAATTTTTATAGGAAAATTGTCCTGTTATCCTAGAAGCAGAGGGTAAAATAGAAATTAAGAGAATCCACTGATGTCCTCCTGAAAGAGATCCAAAATACTAGATAAATATATACCCCCCAGGAATATTATCATCAATTTCTAGAACTTCCAAGTCAAAGAGAAAAATATTACAAGCAGCCAGAACAAAACAATTCAAATATCATGCAGCTGCAGTTAGGATCACACAGGATTTAGCAGCATCCACAATAAGGTTTCATAGAACTTGGTATATAATATTCTGGAAGGCAAAAGAGCTTGGAATGCAACTGAGAATCAACTACCTAGCAAAACTGAACATCCTCTTCCAGGGAAAAAGACAGACTTTCAATGAAACAGGTGAACTTCAAATGTTCCAGTTGAAATGACCAGAGCTGATGAGAAAGTTTGATCTTCAAGTACAGGACTCATACATCCTAATAGAGAGGGTGGATGAGAAGGGTAAATTATGAGGGATTTAATGATATTGAACTGTGTGTATTCCTGCATACCGATACTACTCATATGAACTTTCTCATTTATTAGAGCAGTTAGAAGGAACATATATAGACAAGGCACAGAAGAGAGCTGAATATGAAGCTATAATATATTTTAAAAGGGGGTCAATGATTGAAAAGGAAATGTACTGGGAGAAAGAAAGGAGAGGTATAAAAGATTAATATATTTTATAAAAAAGAGTCAAGAAATAGCTTTGGCAATGATATGGAAGGGGGGAAGGTGAGGGGGTGGAGGGAGTCTTCATTGTCATTAGAAATGGCTTAGAAAGAAAGCAACATATATACTTAATAAGGTATAGAAATCTAGAAGAAAAAGGAGAGAAAGGGGAAGGGAAAAAGGGGACAAGGGAAGGGAGGGGGGGATGTAGGGGATAGAGGAAAGGATAGATCATGGGAGAAGATAGTCAGTTATAACACATTTTCTTTTTTACTTTTTGCAAGGTAGTGGGATTGAATGGCCTGTCTAGGACCATGGGGATGGGTAGTTGCTGGATCTCTCGGAGAAAATGTATGCTTGAGACCTCTTGGCCGCACAGCCAGTGCTCTCTCCACTGTGCCACTCAGCTATCCCACAGCATATTTTTGAAGAGGGACAGAGCGAAAGGAGAGAGAAAAATATTATAATTGGCAGTGGGGAGAAATGGGTGTAGGGATTTATAAGCAGCAACAACTGCAGAAAAATATGGAAGTAACTTCTCTGATGGACTTATGACAAAGAATGTGATCAACCCCAGAGACTGATGGTATCAGAACACAGACTGAAGCACATTTTTTTCTATTTTTTCACTCTCTTTCTTGTGATTTTTTTTATTTTTGTTGAGGGAGGGGAGATTATGTTTACTTTTGCAACTAGATTATTTTAGTAATTTGTAAATGCATTTAAAAAAAGAAAAATAAATTTTAAAAAGCAATGATATTATTTCCAGTAATACAGCAATATTCTGTGACAACAAGTGAATCATCAAGGAAAAATGATCCAAAAAAAGATGATTTTTTCACAGTTTGGCATGAATATGCAGTAAACAAATCTCAAATATTTATTGCAAAAAAATTGGTTTTCTATTTTTTTGAATTACATATTTTTTATGTATTTAGTTATTCCTACTTTAATTTGGTGAGGGTAATGATAATTCAGTACAACCCAGTATCTAGAATAAAATCTTCTTCTTTAAAATTAGACTGAAATTCAAAGGGATAAAAAATATTAACTATTTTTAACCATTAGTTCAGTTTCATTTTTGCTTATCTCTGGAATGAGAAAAATGATTTTAAAAAACAAATTATTGGGGAGATTATGAGCTCTTTTTCTTTCCTTCTCCCCACTCCTTCTTACAAAAAACCTGATTTTTAAGTCCAATTTTTTAATGATTTTCTTAGCATTTTCACATTATTACAATAATCTTGTTGTGAAAGTAAGCATAAACTCCCTTCCAACCCCCAAATAAAGATTGAGAAACCACAAGAGAAATGAAGTGAGAGAAAAACAAAGTATATTTCAGTCTGTGTTCAGATTCCATCTGCTCTGTCTTTGGGATGGGTGGCATGTTTTATCATAATTCAACCAGAGAAGTTGCTTCAGTTTTTCATCCCACAGTTGCTAATGTAAAATGTATTGCCCTTCATTCTATTCCACCCCATTCTATTTATTCTATTCTCTATTCCCTTTCACCATGTCCCTGCTCAAAAGTGTATTGTATTTGATTACCCTCTCCCATGAACTCTCTCTTCTATCATCTACTCCCCCTTCCCTTCCACCTGTCCCCTTTCTCCCATCCCATTCTTTTCCTTTTTCCTCTAGGGTAATATAGATTGCTATACACTTATGAGTGTTTATGTTATTTCCTCTCTGAAACATTTCTGATAAGAATGAAGTTTCCCTCATTTCCCCCCTCACCTCCCCCTTCCATTTCATGAGAAAAGCTTTTTCTTGACTCTTTTATGTGAAATATATTAGCCCATTCTACCTCTCCTTTCGCCTTTTCCCCATTGATTCTATCTTTATACTATACTATTCAATTATATTCAGCTACCTCCTGTGCCTTGTCTATATGTGCTCCTTCAAAATGTTCTTCTTAATGAGAAGATTCTTGTGAGTTATCAACATCTTCTTCTCATGTAAGAATATATATATACAGTTAAACATCATTATATTACTCATAATTTCTCCTTCCCATCCACCCTCACTATGCTTCTCCTGAGCCCTATTCTTGAAGATCAATTTTGGTATTCAGCTCTATTTGTTTCAACCAAAATGTTTGTATGTACCCTCATTCATTGAATATCCATCTTTTTCACTGAAAGATGGTGTTCAGTTTTGTTGGGTAGTAGATTCTTGGTTGTAATCCCAGCTCTTACATAATGTCCTACAAACACTTAATGTAACTGCTGACAAGTCCTGTATAATCCTGACTGTAGCACCACAGTAATTGAATTGTTTCTTTCTAGCTACTAGTAATATTTTCTCTTTGAATTGGGAGCTTTGAAAATTTGTCTATAATATTCCTGGGAGATTTTCTTAGCCTGGGAACTATTTCAGGAGATAATTGGTATATTCCCTCAACCTCTATTTTACCCTCTGTTTCTAGGGTCTCATGACAATTTTACTGGATTATTTCTTGTAAAATGATGTCTAGGATCTTTTCCTGAAAATGAATTTCAGGAAACCCAATAATTTAAAAATAATTTCTCCTGGATCTGTTTGCCAGGTCATTTGTTTTTCCAATGAGATATTGCACATTTTTCTTAGTTTTTGATTCTTTTGCTCTTGTTTCATTGTTTCTTGATTTCTCAAAAATTTATCAGCTTCCTTTAGCTCCATTCTACATTTGAAGGAGTTATTTTGTTCAGAGAACTTTTTATCTCCTTTTTCATCCAGTCAACTCTGCTTTTTAAGGCATTTTTCTCCTCATTTGCCTTTTGGAGTACTTTTTCCATTTGGCCTAAACTGGTTTTGAACATGTTATTTTCTTCAGTATTTTTTTGTGTCCCCTTAAGCAAGCTGCTGACTTGGTTTTAATGATTTTCCTGTATCACTCTCATTTCTCTTCCCAATTTTTCCTGTGCCTCCTTTACTTGCTTTTCAAAAGTCTTTTTTGAGCTGGTCCATAGCCTGATAAAAATTCCTAGCTTTCTAGGAGCCTTTGAATGCAGAAGCTTTGATGCTGTGATCTTCTGAGTGTAAGCTTCAACTGGCAGAGGGAAATCTAAGAAATTCCTCATTTTCTCAAAGACCTGAAAAAAGAATGTTGTCCCTCTATGAACCCAAGTAATTTTCTTTTTTTTTTTAGGTTTTTGCAAGGCAAATGGGTTTAAGTGGCTTGCCCAAGGCCACACGGCTACATAATTATTAAATGTCTCAGACCAGATTTAAACCCAGGTACTCCTGACTTCAAGACCAGTGCTCTATCCACTGTACCACCTAGCCGCCATCCAAAGTAATTTTCTATGGTAATATTCATCTTTTTTTGCTGTTTACAAGTTTTCTCAGCCCAAAACTGAATTCCCATGTTGTCAAGTCTTTCAGATATGTTTGGAGCACCCCCTCCTTTCCTGTAATTCCTCCAAGGAATTATGAGAGATTCTGACTCCTTCTGGTCAGTGCTCTGGTCTAGGGATGACTACAAGCACTTCCCTCTGGCCTGGAACTGTGAGAAGGGTGCCTGCTCCTCTATGGTAGTAGTATAGGGGCATAGACTGGGGTCTGGATCTGAGAATGTAAAAAGAAGCAGAGCCCTGCCCCAAGGATAGCAGAGATACTTCTTCAGTCTCGCCCCATCCCTTTATCTTGTGTGAGCTCAATGCTGTGGTGGCTCTTTAGGTTCCCATGGATATCCTGAGTCTGGTGCTGGACTGGACTCTGAACTCACTCTGGTGTGGCAGAGCTCTACCATGGTCCTTCCAAGCCATCTCTGGTGATCCCTGGGCCAAGAATTCTGGAAACTCCTTCTGCTGCCAGGAAGCCAGGCATCTCCAGGAGCCCAGATGACCTGTTGGCTCTTCCTGGAGAACTGGAGCTAGTTTGCTCTGGCACAGAATGGCTAGGGCCAGTTGCACTGTGACCTTTTCCAACCCTAATTCTGGTGGAACCACCCTTTCCTGCAGATCTATCAAGTTGTCTTGGACTAGAAAATTGTTTCATTCAATCTTTCTGTGGGTTCAAAATTTCAGACTACCATTATACTATTATCATTTGCTATCCTTAGTAGTATTTTATCAATAACAGCACTACTAAAAATGATAAATTGAATATGTCTTCACAAGTTTGCAGGCATGTATTTTTCCCCCTGAACATTTTCAGATGTATTTTATAATGTTACTAAATTTTCAATCAGTTTAGAAAAGGTTTCAGATCCATTTTGTTACTGAGTTTTTTTTTTTTTCTGTGAGGACTATATCATGATTTTATTCTTACTTCATCATTTATCTCCAAGAACTATTATAATCTATTCACTGGTGATTATCTCCTATCAAAAATAACCTGTACTTTTTAGATAGCATTTTTTCTATTTTAGATTTATTTTAGGAGGATAGATTTTAGATATTTTATATTTATATGTATTTTAGATATATTTTGGTTGCCTTTTACTTTCTCTCAACAGATTCATCTTCTTGATTCCAAGTACTGTTTCAATTTATCTTTTAGCCCATGAACTCAGCATGCTACCTAGTGGCTTCATAACTCATATATAGTAAAATCCAATTGACAGATTTATTGGTGACTTTCGAATATATATCATAGTTATTCATTTATTTTTTCCAATTGAAATTTGGAGGGAAATTTAATAGGTAAAAATATCTCTTGTTCCAAAAGTTCCATCTATAGTATAAAATCAATTGCTTTCTCATGGTATTCAAGTATGTATGCACTAGAAATATTCTTTGTTGTCTTCAGTCTGCAATTTGGTGCCCTCAAGATCCTCTGCAAATGTTACTAATTAAGATTACAACATTCTTTTTTACAGGTCTTCAAGAAAATGGACAATTTCTTAGATTTCCCTCTGCCAGTGGAAGCTTAAGCAATTTGCTTTTAAATAAATAGCTTACTTCATTCTTGACTAGCTTTAACTCAGAATCTGAACCGTTATTATAACAGATTCTGAGTGAAGAAAAGATATATCTCCCACCACCAATAATTTTGCAATTGTAGAAGCTCTCTTGTCTTTGTATTAGTATGGCAGTATTCCCTGAAAAATGGTGTTAAGGGGATTGGAAGGCTGGCTGGGGACTTGTAAAGATCATTGGGGTTCATGAGTTACTGAAGAATTCACATAACTCTATGACCCAGGAAAGTAAGAGTAAAATTCCTTTATTAAGCAATTAGTGAGGGACTTCCAGCCAAGATGGCAGAGAGAAGACAGGCACAGTTCAAAAGTCTCCTGATCTTTCCCCATATATCATATGAAACCAACCTCTTAACAGAAATCTGACCCACATAACCCAGAAAGAAAAGCCAGGAGAAAGAACATCTACCTCAGGATTTGTCTTCCACAGCAGCCCTGGGCGAATTTGGGTGGGAATGTGATTTCTCTCTCATCACACTCGATTTGGATCAATGTACAACATGGAAACAAAATAAAGACTGAAGGATTGCTTTCTGTGGGGAGGGGGGTAGGATTGGGAGAAAAATTGTAAAACTCAAAACTCGAATAAAATCTTTAAAATTTAAAAAAAAAAGAAATTAGTGAAAGAGACCAAGTAATAAAATAAAGACATTTGGTTAACTAAAGGTTTCTAGGGAGATTGATGAAAGAAATCCTTAAGAGAAGTAGTTGGGCACAGGAGGCAAGACAGTTGCTATAGCAATTTGGCTGAAAACCAGAATGGCCAAATGCAGCCCAGTTCATCGACTCCTTCAAGAAGCAAAGTTGAACTTCTTCAAGGAACTCTTGTGGGAAGGAGCAAGTGGAGTTAAAGCAAAACTGGGGAGGAATAAGGAAGGGGAAAAGGCATAGCTTTTTTGCAAGATATAAAGTAATTCCCTTGTGTATGCCTGGAAAGGTAATCTTTATTTCAGAGTTAGAGTCAGAGCTAGGAGCCTTAAGGAATTTATAATACGTTAACTTAGAGGCACCAGTTTGAGAGGCTTTGTTAGCACAAGTCTCCTGCAATTTATGGTACCCTACTTTGAAAGCAGTTTAACCAGGTATCGGGGTCCTTTTTAACACAAGATAGAATAGGGAAGGAGTTTTACCATAGTGTCTATTTGGTATAGTGCTTGTTAATTGAGGATAGGGTCTTGTTTGATACATTCCTGGCTGATGGATGTTTGCTTTGTCAGTATAAGGCAAACACACAGAAAAGGATTCTTACAATATAGAAAAAAAAATGATCTCAATATTTGTCTATATAATTGCATCGTATCTAGAAAAAGGAAAAATGATGTAATATTTTGCTCTGTCCCCAGAGTACTCCTACTTCAATAGGGTGTCAGCAGAAGGAATCTATTCATGTTCTTCATATCACTTTCTAGGAATAACATTTCTAAACACAGACTTAAAGGCTTTTTTCTCTTACCTATTCCATTCATGTGGGTGCTATGAACATATTCTTTTGAATTCGTTAAGGAAAGGCTTACATTATTTTACACAGCTTCACTTTTGTGATTTATGCTGAAATCAAAACAATTCTATTGTTTGTTTTTATTTTGTTTTGTTCTGTTTATTATTAATGATAGTTCTTCTATAATCAAAATGAAAAGAGAAAGCAAAGAGTATTTCCTACATCTTAATACATATCCTTTTGGTTGAATTATAGGAGGACATTTTTTGCTATCTTTAATTATTTAGGTGCAACAGAAAATAGGAGACAAATGGTCTCAAAGGTAAGAAGACTTCATTTCATGTTCTTCCTTTAACACATATTAATTGAGTGAATAATTGGGCAAGTTATGCAAACTCTCACTTCCCTAAGACATCTCTGTCTATAAATTACAGAACTCATATCAATAATGTGGTTTAGATGAGAAAGCTTCCTTAGCCCTCCTTATTTTTACATTATTTGTTAATTTTTGTTCTTTACATTACATACAGTTTAAATCTACATCTTTGCAATTATAAAGAATTGTTAAAGGTGGGAAGGCAAAAATGAATCAATATCCAAATGGATATATTCAAAATATTCATTTGAAGATTTAAGTTTCATTGATGATTAAATTCAGATAAGGAAGAAGTTTCAAGATACTCCAAAGCTGTGGCAAGAGAGATAACATTATATAGCTGCCATGATTTAAAAAGGATACTATAGTCTAGAAGATGGAATATATATTTAAGTTTCATTGAGAAATAAATAGTATCAAGGCCTAGAAAGATAATATTTCTTTTGTGCTTTAGCTTATCTAAATGTCCTTTTTTGACTAACAAAGTTTAGGAAGGTTAATCCAAAAATATAATGGACTGACACAAGATTTCAAATAATGATATGTTTATCACTCAATGTGCAGGTCCTTAATCTGCCATGATTTTGAGGGTTTTAGAAAAAATATATTTTGATAACTTTAATTCAAATGTTACCTTATTAATAATTTTTGTTTTATTTTATGCATTTAAATACATTATTTTGAGAAGTAATCCATAGGTTTCATCAAATTATAAATGATTTCTATGAGACACCACAAAAATGGTTATAACACATATTAAAGTGACCTTAAAATAATCTTCATTTTATAGATATGAAAACTTAGGTCCACAAGATTAATTCATTTGTACAAGGTCATAGAAGTCTCTGAGTTTTGGTGATTTGATGATTATTACATTTGATTTCGGTCATCATATATACAAAATACATAAAAATTAATATATTTGTAATAAAAGAGGTAGGAAATTCACCATTCACATACAAATTTCTGGTAATCATATAAAATTAGCAATTATAAAGGGTGGAAACTAATTTCTAAGAAATCTAGCCTTCCTATTGCATCAAAATAATATCTAAACTCATTCTTTGTAAAAAAGGAAGGATGTTTTCTGAAAGAAATAAAATTATTTTATAAAGCTCCTTCCACTAGTGATGTACAGGACTCTAAAAACATCAGGGAACTCTTTTGATGGACAAATTCCTAAAATCCATACCTAATGAAGACCCCCAACTTCTCTGACTGTGCCAATGCATACGTTCTTCCCAAGAAACCTCTATGAGTTCAATTTCATTGAATCCCTATCATGTATGATTACTGTAGGCCTGGTGACCTAAAAGTACATCTAGCTTATGTATTGTATAGAAAACACACTCTGGAGTCAGAAGGACCTGAGTCCAAATAAAACCTCAGACATTTGACATCTATTAGCTGTGTGATCTTAGGCAATTCACTTAATCCTGATTGTCTCAGATCCAGGGTCATCTTCAGTCATCCTGATACATATCTGGATACTGAACTCAGATAGCTTTTGAAGAGAAAGTAAGTCTGGTGACTTTGCATAACACCTCCTTTCTCAAATCTAATTCATGTGCATGCCTTGGTATCATTTCCCTCATGTCACATTTTTCTTCAGAATATGATGAAGTAATTAGTTCCTTCACATATCGTCAAAAAATCTTACATTACTAAAACATTTTAAGAGTTCTAAAATGTTTACAATCTTGCAAATTGAATATTTTGATTCTTATTTTATAGGATGAGGAAATTAAGCTTCATTTGTTAGTTCTTTTTTTAAGGCAGAAAAGAAGAAACAATACTACAATTATTTTCCTTTAGCTCAATGGGCTGAATTTCTATTAATGATTGGAAAACCAGGAAGAAAAAGATTTTTTTTACAAGAAAAGACATAATTACTTATGATCACTGGTATTTTAATGATTTATAGATTTCAAAATATTTTTAGATTTGTTTATGCATCTACTCATTTAATTATCAAAATGATCTTGTAAGGTAGGCATTACTGACATAATTATTGCCTATTTCATAGTGAAAAAATGAATATAAGTGACTTTACCATAACACTGTTAATATGTTGGTGAACAAATTCTAGTCTATCCATTACTCATCCTAAGTTCAGAATCTTTTCTTTTCTTTACTACAATACTCTCTGACTAGAAGAACTAAGCTTTAAAAAAAGATAGAGTAAAACATTTAGGAAGAGAGTGATTTTCTCTTTCTGAAGAATTTTAAGGTCACTAATCAGAGACATTTTAGACAGAATTCCTGCTCTGATAATGTTTGAAAAAGAGGACTTTGGAGGTTCTTCTAAATCTGAGATTCTGAGATATTCTCATTTTCTTTCTAGAAATGTATCATTGACATAAACAAGAAGCATAGGCAGAGTGTTTGAGGAGTAAGGGATTTTTTTAATACTTTTAGAACATGGGGATATACAAAGATGTTTGTAGACTAAGGAAGAATCATTAAAGAAGATGCAAATGAATATGTGGGATCAGCTATGCCATGGATATGAAGTAAATGATGACAAGAAAAAAAATTCTTTTCTACTCATTCAATCAATAACATTTATTAAGTGCTTACTATGTGTTAGCCATTGTGATGAGCATTACATTAAAAAAACTACTGTTCTTTCCCTCAAGGAGTATACTATCAAATGGGGGGAGGTGACATACAAAAATGTAAGTACACAGTAAATGATATGCACGATAAATGGAAATAATTGACAGAGGGAATGTACTAGAATTAAGAAGGGTTGGAAAATACTTTCTATAAAAGATGGAATTTTAGTTAGTGCTTGAAGGATGCCAAAAAATAAATGTGGTAGGGAATAACAGGTAGGGAAAATGAACCTGAGAAAATAACTGATATGAGAGATGGGAGTGTTTTGTCCCTGGAATAGATAGGAGGCAAGTAACAGTGAGTCAAGGAGTGTCGGGGGGGGTAAGCATATCAGAAGGTCGAAAAGAAATGGAGAGAAAGTGGAATGTAGACTTAAAAGTTATTAACCTTTTTATTGCATTATTCCAAGGGAGTATATTTTAAAATTGTCATGCAAGCACTTCTCAGAAGAATCTCTAGTAACAGTCCTTAATAGCATGTTGATATATACCTACAGAAACCACTTAGCAATTTTTCCTGTGTAGTTGTAATTATATCCATTCTATCATTTTTTTCAAATCTTCTTTCTCAGTAAAATCTAAAATGTGATACTTGGAAATTTTCAATATGTTTTTCCTCCTTCACAAAGACTTAAAATTAAACCTGTTGCTATGTTTAAGTATTCATAACTTTTCTTGTCTATTCCATTTTTCATTTGTAATTTTCTGTTTTTATCTTCATGTTTCCAGATCTCTTTTTTCTTAATTTTATTTCATGTTATATTTGAGTCTTTAGTTTTGTTGTCTCATAAATTTCAGTGAAGCTACCATCTTTTTTTGTATAGGCACCTACACAATTCTTAATAATCTCCCCTTCATCAATTTTTTAAACCATAAATATCTAGCTAATTTTCCCCTAAGTGGGCCATAAATACTTTGAGAGCAGGGACTGATATTTTTTTGCTATGTCCAATGCCTAATTCATAATTGAAATTATTTTCTTTGCATTCCTGAAAATGATGTCATGAAAGCTTTTCTTTCCATTTTTGATCTTAATTGTTAAATCAATTTTTTTAAAAAAAGTTGTATTTAACCTATTGATTTATATATTTACACTTAAAGAGTTTGGCTGACTTATGTGCCCTTGAATACTTATACAGTTTTCAAAAAAAAATACTTTGATTTTTCTTTACTTTCCCTACACTCCCACTATCCAGTAAACCAGAAGGAGAATTGGCTATATTGACTGACAAAGCAATAATCCTTTGCATTACCCAAGAATAAACCTAGCAGGTAGAACATCCCCAACTCTACAGACAATTAAACTCATACAAACTTTGAAAGAGACCCTGAGCCATTTGATGATCTTGATGAAGTCATTCCTGTCTTCAAAGACTTCAAAGACTCCTCTCGAAAGTCTCCCATAAAACTTGTCTCTCAAAATTATATTTTTGGAGACACCTCTTTATCAAATCTTATGATGTTAGATGCTTATTTGTGTATCAAAAAGTCACAGCTATTTATGCGCTCCCCCTCAGTGACTCATTCCTTTGTAAACCCACATCCTCCAATTCCTTACCTTCCTTTATTCAAAAGATATTTAAACTATTTGATTCCAGTGCTGGGTGGGCTGTTAGCATAGGGTGGCAGTTCCCATGTGCTTGTTGTTTTCTTCCTTGCATAAAATTTTTTTTTTAATTTCACAGGCATATTTTTCCTCTGGTTTTCTTCCTTTTAGGGAAAAGGGAATTTAAATCTCTAGAATATGCCTTTGCATTTTCAGGGCATCTTCTCCTTTGGGGAAAAGAAGATCTAAATTCTCTCAGGAGAGTGTTTGCCCTAGGTTCCATCTTTAATTTGGTCACTAAGTGAAGGGACAAAAAATAAATAAATTTATGTTCACACACAGATGAATTCAAAGTTTTTGAAAAACTGTGATACATGTGTGTGCACACATCACATGTGTCATCTATCTATCAACATATACAAATATGTATAAATACCTTTGTGGAAATGAACATAGATTTATATATTGCAAAACATATATATATATATAGATATATGATATATACTGCAAAACATATACATACACATAAAACATACACATATACCTATATGCAAAACATGCACATGAATATAGTACAAAACATACATATACACAAATACAAGCATATATGCACAAAGATTATATATACAAAGACATTTATACTTATGCATATTGACATATATATATTCAAACATATGCAAGTGCTTATATATTGTCATTTTTATTACACAATATATAAAAATGAAGTGAATGCACATTTATGGGGAATGACTGGATAACTGTAGTATGATGAAAATAATGGGATCTAATTATCATGTTTAAATGCTACAAATTTGGAGAAAATGGAGAGAACTTGTATAAACTGATCCAGAGGGGAGTGAACAATTTCAAGGGAATACTTTCTTTAGGTTGGTTAAGAACTTTGATTGATGGAGTGCCCATTTTAACTTCAGAAGACTGACAATGAAACATGTCAACTTTTGACAAAGTGATGATATTTTAGAATTCCAGAAAAAACCTACCTTTTCAAAGGCATTCAATATATTGTTGTGTTTCCTTGAAGTAATTTTATTTGGTATAAAGGATTGCTTCTACATGAAGTGTGAGGTAGCAGGCATTTGATAAATAGAGAAAACAAAATGAAAAGAAAGAAACCTCCTAATGAAACATTTAAACAAGAGAAGAAAGACATAAGAAGCTCAGAAATGGACACAAATGTAAGTTAGCTTTATTAGTTTTATGATAAATTTACCATATGAATTATATATGTATATACATAGCATTAATCCTATTTTTCTCTTCCTATTCAAATGTTCAAGTTTACTGCTGCTTATTAACTTCATAATAAAAGTGTAAATTTTTGGAAAAATAAAAGAAGAGATAATTTATATTGTATCAGAAGACTCCTATAACTCAAAGCTTATGAAAAATAAAAAATATGAAGCAAAAAATCCTCTATAGTTAACATCCATAGAAATAATATTGATAGCAAAATATTGAGCAAATGAGTGAACTATATAGATTTGTTTAAAGAAATGAAGAATTTTAAAATTGAAATTCATAAATACATGCAAATGCTATCAGAAATCATATAAAGATCTTCCTTAAAATTATTGTTTAAGATTAATTCATTTTGTAAGGAAAAATGTTGAAAATGTAACTTGTAGTTAGGGGTATCAAACAAGACATAAACAGGGTTGAAATTAGGTGAGAAGCTCACTATCCTTCATTAGTCAACTAATGATCAATCTCCAATCTATAAATACAAACTCAAAAGAATCACTGGCATATAATTAAAGACAGCAATATTGTACTCAATTGCTTAGCTATCCGACAGTCAACAAGCATACCACTGATAATAGAGATGCTTTGTCTCAGTTCAATCCTTCCTCTGCCATAGTTTGGCTGTGTAACCCTAGATAAGTCAATTAATCATTCAGAATACCAGGAAACTAGGAAATTCATCAAGATTTTAAATTACCAGTTAATTTTGCAGTTGAAGAAACTGAGACCATTTCAGTGACTTTTCTAAGATCATACAGTTAGTGAATATACAAATCTAGATTTGAGCTCTTCTTCCTGATTTCATATCCATGGCTCTATTTACTATACCCTCCAATTATCTTTATAATAGCTACTTATATAATATAAATATATAATAAATTAGTGAAATCAAGAAGATAACTTCTTCTTTTCAAAGACAAAATAAATCAAAATAAAAAACTTGGAAAAAGATTGTTACACATCAATGTCATTATGGAAAATTTCAGGCTTATATGATTCCCTGGTTTATTAATCACTGATTTACTGGGATTTCTTTGAATTGTTTCTAAAAATGAGAGCCAGAATGTTGTGAATTTCCATGAATGTTCCACTGCAAAGGAGAGAAAAGGATGAAAAAAATTCTTTCCTTTAATTCTAAATAGAATGCATGATATCTACATCCAATTTGTCTAAAAGGCTAAGTCAATTTCATTGATTTAAAAATAATCATTAATATTACCATAATATTATGAAAACTAATATCATCATTAATACTTCTAATCTGTGTTTTTATAGACATTTACACAAAGCAAAGAAGCAGATAAGTCATGCAGTGAATAGAATGCTCCAGTATGATTTGAACTTTTACTTGAGTACAAAATTGACCCTTGGCAAATCATTTTGCCCTCTCTCCCCATTTTTCTTATCGGTAAAATGAACTGGAGAAGGAAATGGCAAAATGCTCCCTTATTTTTCCCAAGAAAGTCCTAATGGGTGCCACAAAAAGACACAAAAACATTATGATGGGGGGGCGGGGCCAAGATGGTGACATGAAGGGATCGAGTCTTAGGAGCTCTCTGATAAAAACTCATAAACTAAGGACTCTAAATAAACTTTTGAGAAACAGAACCCACAAAGGGACCCAGTGAGGCAGTTCTCCTACTCAAGGTAACCTGGAAAAGAGCAGAAAGGCTCTGCTCCCCGGGGTTAGAGGGGTGGCCCGCCAGAGGGGTGGCCCACCAGAGCCAAAGAACTTCAGCCTCCTGGAGGCAGCCCCAGGGCACTGGGAGCTGCAGCTCACAGCAGCGGGGGAGTCTCCTGAGCTGTACCCCGGGGAGCACCGGGACAAAGTGGGGGAACAGTGGGGAACCTCTGCCAGAGCGAGCACCTGGAGCCCAGCCCTCAGGCACACAGCAAGCAGCATGGTCTTTCAGCAGCCCAAAGCCAGGAAACAGAAGCAGGCAGAGCAGGTAAGCAGGAGCCCCCAGGGCATGAGCCCATTGAGCTGAGGGAGGGGAGTGAAGAGAGACAGCTGAGCTCTGTCCTCTGGCCCTGGAGCAGGACTCTGGGGCTCTGACTACATTCAGATCCTGATCACAGTCTAGGCCCCCCCATAGAACCACAAGCCCCCCCCTCACCGTGGCCCCATGGCAGAGGGGGGCGCTTATGGTCATTCACAGACCAGGAGGAAGGACAGAGCCTCACACACTGAGACCCTTGTGGGAGTGTCCCAAAAGCTCAGGAAGCACCCCAAAAACAGGCTTAGGCTGGGAAAATGAACAAGCAAAGTAATAAGAGGAAGACCATTGAGAAATATTTTGCAAATGAGCCCAAGAAGGATCAAAATAGTCTGAAGATGAGGAAGCACAAGCTCCTGCATCTAAAGACTCCAAGAATAACAGAAATTGGGCTCAGGCTATGATAGAGCTCAAAAAAGACTTTTGAAAATCAAATGAGGGAGTTGGAAGAAAAACTGGGAAGAGAAAGGAGAGAGATGCAGGAAAAACATGAAAATGAAGTCAGCAGCTTAATCAGGGAAATCCAAAAAAATGCTGAAGAAAATAGCATGCTAAAAACCAGCTTAGGTCAAATGGATAAAACAGTTCAAAAAAGTTATTGAGGAGAAGAATGCTTTAAAAAGCAAAATTGGCCAGATGGAAAAAGAGATAAGAAAACTCTCCGAGGAGAATAAATCCTTCAGACAAAGAATAGAATTCAGGGAGATTGATGAATTTACCAGAAATCAGGAATCAATACTTCAAAACCAAAAAAATGAAAAATTAGAAGAAAATGTGAAGTATCGCATTGGTAAAAAACAACTGATATGGAAAACAGACTTAGGAAAGATAATTTGAATATTATTGGAATACCTGAAAGTCATGATCAGGAAAAGAACCTTGACATCATTTTCAAAGAATTACTACAGGAAAATTGCCCTGATATTCTAGAAGCAGAGGGCAAAATAGAAATGGAGAGAATCCACCGATCCCCCCCAGAAAGAGATCCCAAAAAGCCAACCCCTAGGAATATTATAGCCAAGTTCCAGAACTCCCAAGTCAAAGAGAAAATATTACAGGCAGCCAGAAGGACACAGTTCAAATATCGTGGAGCTGCAGTCAGGATCACACAGGACTTAGCAGCAGCTACATTGGAAGCTCGTAGGGCTTGGAATATAATATACCAGAAGGCAAAAGAGCTTAGAATGCAGCCAAGAATGAACTAACCAGCAAGGCTGAATGGCCTCTTGCAGGGAAAAAGATGGACTTTCAATGAACCAGGGGAATTTCATATGTTCCTGTTGGAATGGCCAGAGCTGAATAGAAGTTTTGATCTTCAGATACAGGACTCAGGTGAAGGATGGAGATTGGAGGAGAGGGCGGAAATATGAGGGACTTAATGAGGATGAACAGCATGTATAGAAAAATGATACTGATAATATTCATATGAACCATCTCAGTTAATAAAGCAGGTAGAGGGAGCTTTTATAGTTGAAGCACAGGAGAAAGCTGAATTTGAAGATAAAATATGGTGTAAAAATGGAATCAATAGGAATAAAAGGGAAATGGAAAGGGAGAAAGAAAAAAGGAGAGGGGAAATAGTCCAAGATATTTCACGTAATAAGATTTTTTTTATTGCAATGAGCTATTGCAATGATATGGAAAGGGGGAGGCAAGGGGGAATGAGGGAACCTTTGCTCTCATCAGAGATGGCTAGGAGAGGAAACAGCAAATATACACAATGGGGTATAGACATCTGGAGTAAGAAGTAGGGGGGAGCAGGGGGAAGGGGTGGGGATATGAATAAAGGAGGAGAGGATGGACCATGGGGGGACAGTGTTCAGATATAACACATTTTCTTTTTTAACTTCGTGCAAGGGGCTGGGATTGGATGGCCTGCCCAGGACCATAGGGCCAGGTGGATTCTGGGCCTAAGGGGTGGTATGGGGGCTCAGGGCTTCTTGGCCCCAGGACCAGCGATCTACCACTCAGCGACCCTACAGTAGAGTCAGAGTGAAAGGAGAGAGAAAATATAGTACACAGTAGTGGAGAAATAAGAGAGGGAGTTGCGATCAGCAATGGCAACAGTGGATAAATATGGAAGTAACTTTTGTGATGGACTTATCATAAAGAATGTGATCCACTCACGACAGAGTTGATGGTGTTGGAACAAAGACTGAAGCATATTTTTTGTTATTATTATTTGGGGGAGGGTGCAGGGCAAGTGGGACTGGGTGGCCTGCCTGGAGCCACATAGCAGAATGATCTTTGGGTGTCTGAGGCCGGATTCGGACCCAGGTGCTCCCGGCTCAAAGGCCAATGCTCTGTTTGCCACCCAGCCCCCCTACTATTATTACTATTTTATTTTATTTTGGGTCTTTTTTTTCTTTCTTCTTTTTGGTTTTTGCAGGGCAGTGGGGATCGGGTGGCTTGCATGTCACATGGCTGGGTGATTTACAAGGCTGTATATGGACTCGGGCACTCGTGGCTCCAGGGCTGGTGCTTCCTCCATTGCACCACCTGGCCATACCTACAATTATTACTATTATTTTTTTAATTTTAATTTTTTTCTCTCCCCTTTACTTTTTTGCCCAAGCAAGTCTATCTATATTCATGGGGGGAGGGGTATTTTGTTTACTTGTAAACAAGTATATTTTATTAATGTAAAAAAAACTTTTGTACAAAATAAGAATAAAAAAACAAAAAAAGAATTATGATTGAACAGCAGCACAAAGCAAAGTAGGGAAAAAGAAGTAATCACAAATGTACATAATTTTTAAACTAGGAAAAGTTTCAGAGACTTAGAATTTGAACAAAAAGAGACCTTAAACCAGATATTACAAATGATTATTTTGATTACATATTTGGCTTTATGTTAAGAATTAATGATAGAATAAAGGTTTTGGTGATTTTTTTTTGCTTTTTTTTTAACCTTCAGAAAGACAAGGAGTTGCATGATTTTTTTAAAATATATGTAGGAAAACAAACATTATTCAATTGGAAAGATACAAAATCTGAGTTTTTCCATTATTATTTTGCCACATAGCTATGATGCCACAGCCTCTAAGGGGTATTAGAATTGTAAATTTAATTTGCTATTAGATAAATTCTGCCATTTAATGTTACCAACTTCTCTAGCATTAATATTAGTTTGAGAATGGCCAAGGGAAATTCTCTTGACACAGTTAAGAACCCTATGGTAACACCTTTTACTGATGTAAATCTGTATCTCCAGATAAAATAGGTAGGAATTTTTCACAAAGTTTACTGAACACAATCAATTTCTTACTCTTATTTTTTTAGATTTTTTTGTTTTTGCAAGTCAAATGGGGTTAAATGACTTGTCCAAGGCTACACAGCTAGGTAATTATTAAGTCTGAGGCCAGATTTGAACTCAGGTACCCCTGACTCGAGGCTGATGTTCTATCCAGTGTGCCACCTAAGCACCCCTTCTTACTCTTATTGATAAGAAAGCATTCAACGTCAAATGCCAATACATAGAGTAGATGGAGACTGTCCAAAAGTGCCCCACAGTGTGATTTTATGTCACCCTCTGTGGATTTACTAAATGTTTTAGTAAATGAAGCTGAGCTATTGTAGAGTTCTCCCTAAAAACGGCAAATCAACATATATATTGATTATCACTTTGATAAAAACTATTAAAAATAAGTTTGTACATCCCTGGAGTAGAATATTTACCACAGAAGGAAAAAGAAAAGTACCAAACTAGACCCTTCTTCTATGTGGTCAATCATCTGCCATGAGGCAAAATTGCTTTTTTGATTTTGCCTTAGCCAAGACAGTATCATTTATAATTCTGGATAAATTCTATGTCCCATAACAGGTGTGTCAAACATTTTACAGATGTAAGAGTACTGAATATATGGAAAAGTGTCAAACAGAAGATGGATGAGACTAGAAGAATTACATAAAATCATATTCATGATTAAAAGCTATTAGTTGTTTGTAATTTATTGATGAAATAATCTTAAACTTTTCAATTGCAAAGGTTAAATTTATTGGTGGTATTTCTATACTTTATTAATAAATAACATTTTGATTCTCCTAATAATGGTAATAGTGGTATGATTATCTTCACATACATGTATACACTTCACATACATATTTATATAAACACACATATATGTATAATGTATATATGCCCATGTACATATATATTTATATATATATAATATGGTTTTAGCAGTATTGCCATGATCAATTTATGATATATAAAAAATAAGGTATTTGAAATACTAAGTTTCTGAGTAGACATAGTCTATATGATAGAATAGCTGAACTGTTAGAAGGGAGGGCTAAGAGTTGTCAAAAAATTGCAAAAACAGGTCACTGAAATGTCCTTAAAACTATCTCCCCAGAATCAGTGAAATTAGAAATTGCTGGTCAGAGCAGAATAAGAGACTGTATATTCCTAGCAGTTAAAAGTAAAGTAAAACATAAAGACTATTATCTCCATAGTCTCAGAAATTACATATGCTTAAAAAGAGCCCAAAACACAGTAGATTTAGTTTTTTATGAAAGCCTAAAAAATAAAGATCGTTATTTATCTATCTTTGTATTCCCATTTGAATTTGTGGGTATGTGTCTGTGCCTGGATATGCCCAGATTTCGTAAGATGGACACACACTGCATAGTGGTAAATTCCTTTTGTAGATAGCCTTCTTGAAAAAGGTTTAAGCTTTAAAACAATGATTCCCTTTTCTGCTCTGTCTAAAGAAGGAAGATCATAGTTTACTTGAATCCTGTTAATGAAATGTGTTCAAGTGACACCCCACCTTCACAAACATACCCTGAGACTCAAGTCCAAGGCATTCTGACTTTTCCAACCATGCATTCTCAGAAGCCTGGCTGCAGCATTTAACAAGGAATGTTATGATTATAACTTCTGAATTCGAAAGGGAACACTTGTATCACAAATGAGAAGGATAAACAACACTGAAAAAACTAGGATACAAATGGCAGGGGTTGAGCACGGAAGTCCTAACTCTCCCACCTTTTCAGCCACAGTGGGTCCCACACTGGGAATAAGTTGTAATTGTCACTCTGCACACAGCAGAAAAAGGCTTCAGGAAGAGAGAAACAGGGAGAAAGTAAGCAATTTAAGATTTTATTTAAAGCTTAACCTATTAGAGTTGGGTAGGAAATCAACAGAGGCTACTGCCCCCCCCCCCCAACTTACCTGTGGTAGAGAACACAGAGTGTGTCCATTTTAGGCCATCTGGGTGCTCAGAAAAGGTTTTGTACATTTATAACTAGTTGAATTATCTATAACTAGTGATAGCTAGTTAACAGATATGACCGTTAAATACATATTATATCAATATATATTATAGAAACTAAGTTGCTCAATACTGTATTTCTGGTAAAGAATGAATCTCTGATTAAGGTTTATAAATCTGCTATCCCCTGACCCTTCTCAAGGTCTGTGTCCCAATTATAAAAGGGAAGACTAACTTTGTGTGAACTCCTCTATTTGCATTTACATGTTTGGCCCCTGGACAATTAGACAAAGATCATTCTGAGGAAGAAGGAAAGGTTATCTCTATAAGAGACTTAAACAAATTCTTATGCTTATTTTATGCTTATTATATTGGAAAAGGAGAAATTTCAATGTTTTATATGTCTATAACATATCTAACACATAAAATATAAAATTAGAAAGGAGATAGTGGTTCTGCTATTACTTGAATCTTTGTCAGTTTTCACATAGAATAGACTTCATGGATTGGTAAGGGAATCATAAAGTAATCAATGACACTTTATGCATTAATGTGTAACCTTATTAGCTGGTCACCAAAATTGTTTGATTCTTTTTATCTTTTCTATAAATAATCTTCTTTCATTTATCTTGGTGCCAACATCTTTTAGGATATCATCTACTTACAGCTTTACAAGTATATCTTAGAGAATACAACCTGAAGTAAAACCTAACTTTATTTTATTTCAATTTTTAGCACCAAATAATTAAGTCTGACAATACACACACACACACACACACACACACACACACACACACAAACATGTAATTGTATATATTACATATCATATAAATTTAATCTATATGTATTTGTAAATGAAATATATTTGTCAATTTCTATCTATAATTTATCCACATTGGTTTTAATCTTTCCTATAATATTATAAACTTAAAATGTCGACTAAAACTTACTCTGATATTTGAGATACCAAATTTTAAGATTTACTATCCCCCATTCTTTAACTCTACCATATCATTTCTTTTATTGAATTGATCACACCTGCTTTTTTTCCCTTATCACTGAAAAATGATAAAAATATCTTTTGACCATGTTTTTATGTCTAAAAAAAAAGTACAGGCTTTCCCCTTAGACATGTATCACATAATTTCCTTTCTTAGGAAAAGCAGAAACAAAAGAGCAAAAACAAAGCAATCATACTTACAATTTCAATGATACATTTCTATGCATGTAAAGGTTTATTGAACTAATTTGTTATATTTATTAAGATGTGTTATCTTCTGACATCATTGAAAATATATTTTAAAAGACATCAATAAGATATAAAATTGACTGAACCATATATAACAGATAATTTTGACTTTTGAGAATGTAGAGTAAGAAGACAAATCCAAAAAATATCTTACTGTTTATATTGCTTGCATCTATAAAATGAATCATTCAAGATGTATAATCATTATCTTAAAATGTAGTAAGCCTGAGCTGCATTAGTGTACTGGATTTTTAAATAAATTTCAGAAACATCTTTTTTCCAAATTGCAAAATGACTTACAATTAAAATTATTTATTTAACGTTATTATCTAGGATACCAATAACATACTACAATCAAGTATTCCCAATTTTTAAATCATTCCATACTGTTTCTCATAATTGAATGAAGCTATTTCTTGATGTGAATGAAATCTCATTTTCATTTTTACAAATTCATACTGAGTTTTTGTTTACATACACAATTATCTAAATCATTTGCACCTCATTGATTCCTTAATTCATTCTTTTTATCAAATCAGTTTTAAGTTTTATAAGATGTTTGAAGAAATGAATAAACTTACAATAACTAAAATATTGTGCTATTCTATAAGCATGCCGCAACATGTCACCAAAGCTAATTCATCTAATTAAGGATATCGCCAAAATATTTCCTGATTCTTAAATCCTATAAATACCCAAATAGAATTAGGTGTTCTTTGAAAGCCAGAGAACTTAGAAACCTCCCACTTTAAAGTTCAGAATTTGCTTCTGCCACCACCACAGTCATCAGCATCAACAGCACCACCACCATCACTACCACCACCAAAAAAAAAAAAAAACCAGCCCCAGAAGCTGCCAATACTCTTCTCATAGATCAACGAAGAATGTTCAATAGGGAAAAAATTGTTATAAAGGTACTGTTGAAGCAAATTTTTAAAACATGGTGAATTAATTTGAAGTTCTAAGAAAGTAGAGAGACATGTCTCCACAGAGGATATTAAAATGGGTTATTGTAAATTGTCTCTTATGTGGTAGCTAGATATTTTGAAAGTAAAGCTACATAAAGGAGATTCACAAAAGTAACTGAGATAAATGAAGTATTATCAGAAGTAAAAAAAAAACAAAGAAAAAAGTATATCTATGGCAATTACAAAAAAGAAGGATAAAATAGCTGAGATGGAGGAGGTAGAATTGTTTTTGATAATACATTTGAAAATGGATTAACATTCCAAAGCCCATATGATATTTTCAGGGAATTTGTTGGAAGATTGGAATCATTTGCTTTTGACTCCTTTGAAGATTTGCTTGAGGAAGTTTTTGGAAATCTAAGAGGGAGTTGTGGAAATAAAGCAGAGATGCAGAAACTTTTATCTCTACCTTTTGTGGATTCCCTGATTTTGGAAGTGGAATCTCTTTGACAGAGAATTTATTTCATTTGGTTCAGTGTGGTATGGAGTCCTCTCTTCTGTATAATTTGATGGTAATGGGATGGTAACTTGAAAACCACGTTAATTTTGACTAAAATGATAAATTTCAGAAACATCAATACAAAGAGACCTATTGGGAATGGTCAAGAAAGAATAGAAGTTGAAGAACATGGTCATTTAAAATCCCCAACAGTAAATGTTCTGAATGCCAAGCTTGGATAGCAAATAATTCAAAGTACATAATTTTTTAAATTTATTTTTGTTAAAGATATTATTTAAGTTTTACAATTCCCCCCCCCCAATCTTGCTTCCCTCCCCCCCCCCCCCCCCCCCCGCGGAAAGCACTCTCTCAGTCTTTACTTTGTTTCCCTGTTGTACATTGATCCAATTGGGTGTGATAAGAGAGAAATCATATCATTAAAGAAGAGAAGAGAAGTCTAAGAGGTAACAAGATCAGCCAATAAGATATCTGTTTTTTTCTAAATTCAAGGGAATAGTCCTTGCACTTTGTTCAAACTCCACAACTCCTTATCTGCATACAGATGGCACTCTCCTTTGCAGACAGCCCAAAATTGTTCCCAATTGTTGCACTAATGGAATAAGCAAGTCCTTCAAGGTTGAACATCACTCCCATGTTGCTGTTAGGGTGTACAGTGTTTTTCTGGTTCTGCTCATCTCACTCAGCATCAGTTCATGCAAATCCCTCCAGGCTTCCCTGAAATCCTGTCCCTCCTGGTTTCTGATAGAACAATAGTGTTCCATGACATACATATACCACAGTTTGCTAAACCATTCCCCTACTGAAGGACATTTACTGGATTTCCAATTCTTTGCCACCACAAACAGGGCTGCTATAAATATTTTTGTACAAGTAATGTTTTTTTACCCTTTTTCATCATCTCTTCAGGGTATAGACCCAGTAGTGGTATTGCTGGGTCAAAGGATATACACATTTTTGTTGCCCTTTGGGCATAGTTCCACTTAGCTCTCCAGAAGGGTTGGATGAGTTCACAGCTCCACCAACAGTGTAATAGTGTCCCAAATTTCCCACAACCCTTCCAACAATGATCATTCTCAATTTTGGTCATATTGGCCAATCTTAGAGGTGTGAGGTGGTACCTCAGTGAAGCTTTAATGTGCATTTCTCTAATAATCAATGATTTAGAGCATTTTTTTCATATGGCTATGAATTGCTTTGATCTCCTCATCTGTAAATTGCCTTTGCATATCCTTTGACTATTTGTCAATTGGGGAATGGCTTTTTGTTTTAAAAATATGCCTCAGTTCTCTGTATATTTTAGAAATGAGTCCTTTGTCAGAATCATTAGTTGTAAAGATTGTTTCCCAATTCACTATATTTCTTTTGATCTTGGTTACATTGGTTTTATCTGTGCAAAAGCTTTTTAATTTAATGTAATTGAGATCATTTAATTGGTTTTTGGTGATGTTCTCCAACTCTTCCTTAGTCATAAACTGCTGCCCTTTACATAGAGCTGACAGGTAGACTAGTCCTTGATCTTCAAATTTGCTTATAGTATTGTTTTTTTATGTCTATGTCCTGTAACCATTTGGATCTTATCTTGGTAAAGGGTGTGAGATGTTGGTATAATCTAAGTCTGTTCCATACTAACTTCCAATTATCCCAGCAATTTTTATCATAGCAGGAGTTTTTATCCCAATAGCTGGACTCTTTGGGTTTATCAAAAGCAGATCACTATAATTATCTCCTGCTTTTACACCTAGTCTATTCCCCTGGTCCACCACCACAGTTTTGATGACTGATGCCTTATAATATAATTTTAGATCAGGTAGGAATAATCCACCTACTTTTGCACTTTTTTTTCATTAAGCTCTTGGCAATTCTTGACTTTTTTATTTCTCCATATGAATTTACTTAACAGTTTTTTTTCTAACTCGTTAAAGTAATTTTTTGGAATTTTGGTTGGTAGGGCACTAAACAGATAGTTTAGTTTTGGTAGAATTGTCATTTTTATTATATTAGCTCTCCCTATCCATGAGCAGTTGATATTTGCCCAGTTATTTAAATCTGATTTAATTTGAGTGAGAAGTGTTTTATAATTGTTTTCAAAAAGCTTCTGAGTCTGGGTAAATACACTCCCAATATTTTATATTTGTCTGAGGTTACTTTGAATGGGATTTCTCTTTCTAGCTCTTCCTGCTGTTTCTTGCTAGACATATATAGAAAAGTTGAGGATTTATGAGGGTTTATTTTATAACCTGCAACTTTGCTAAAATTGCTAATTGTTTCCATTAGTTTTTTGGATGATTTCTTGGGATTCCCTAGGTAGACCATCATGTCATCTGCAAAGAGTGAGAGTTTTGTCTCTTCCTTCCCAATTCTAATTCCTTCAATTCCTTTTTCTTCTCTAATTGCTGATGCTAATATTTCTAATACAATATTGATCAGTACTGGTGATAATGGGCATCCTTGTATCACCCCTGATCTTACTGGGAATGCCTCTAGCCTGTCCCCATTGAATATAATGCTTGTTGATGGTTTCAGATAAATACTGGTAATTATTTTAAGGAACAGTCCATTTATTCCTATACTCTCTAGTGTTTTTAATAGTAATGGATACTGTATTTTCTCAAAAGCTTTTCAGCATCTATTGATATGATCATATGTTTCTGATAGGTTTGTTATTGATATAATTGAGTATACTAAGAGTTTTCCTAATATTGAACCAACCCTGCATTCCTGGAATAAATCCTACTTGATCATAATGTATTATCCTAGTGATGAATTGTTGTAATCGCTTTGCTAAGATTTTACTTAGGATTTTTGCATCTATATTCATCAGGAAAATAGGTCTATAATTTTCTTTCTCTGTTTTTAACTCTTCCTGGTTTAGGTTACAGTACCATATTGGTTTCATACAAAGAGTATGACAGAGTTGATCTTTCCCTATTTTTCCAAAGTGTTTATATAGGATTGGAACCAATTGTTCCTTAAATGTTTGGTAGAATTCACTTGTGAATCCATCAGGCACAGGAGATTTTTTTTAGGCAGTACAATATTGGCTTGTTGAATTTCTTTTTCTTAGATAGGGTTTTTTAGGTATTTAATCTCTTCTTCATTTAACCTGTGCAAATTATATATTTGTAAATATTCATCCATTTCACTTAGATTATCAATTTTATTGGCATAGAGTTGGTCAAAATAATTTTGAATTATTACTTTAATTTCCTCCTCATTGGTGGTGATTTCACCTTTTTCATTAATGATACTAGCAATTTGGTTTTCTTCTTTCTTTTTTTTTAATCAAATTGACCAGAGGTTTATCATTTTTATTGTTTTTTTCATAATTCCAACTTTTGGTTTTATTTATTAAATCAATAGTTTTTTGTGTTCAATTTTATTCATTTCTCCTTTAATTTTTTGAATTTCTAATGTGGTATTTAATTGGGGATATTTTATTTGTTCTTTCTCTAATTTTTTTAATTGCATGTTTAGTTCATTAATTTCCTCTTTCTCCAATTTATTCATGTAAGCATTTAGAGCTATAATATATCCCCTGAGAGTGGCTTTGAATGAATCCCATAGGTTTTGGTATGTTGTTTCATTATTATCATTATCTAGGATAAAATGGCTAATTTTTTCTATAATTTGTTTTTTTGTCCACTCATTTTTTAAAATGAGGTTATTCAGTTTCCAATTTGTTCTGGGTCCATATCTCCTTGACCCAGTATTGCATTTGACTTTTATTGTGTTGTGATCTGAGAAAGATGTATTCACTATTTCTGCCTTTCTGCAGTTGATCATTAGCTTTTTTATGTCCTAGTACATGGTCAATTTATGTATAAGTTCCATGTACTGCAGAGGAAAAGGTATATTCTTTTCTATCTCCATTCGGTTTCCTCCATAAGTCTACCATATCTAAATTTTCTAGCAATCTATCTACCTCCTTAACTTCTTTCTTGTTTATTTTGTGATTTGATTTATCTAGGTCTGATTTCTTGAGGTTGAGGTCTCCCAACAGTAGAGTTTCGTTGTCTATGTCTTCCTGTAGTTCTTTCAGCTTCTCATCTAAGAATTTGGGTGCTGTCCCACTGGGTGTATATATACATACATGCATACATACATACATACATATATATATATATATATATAAAATATTCAATATTGAAATTACTTTATTGTCTATGGTACCTTTTAGGAGGATAAAGTGTCCTTCCTTATCTTTTTTAATGCTATCTATTTTTGCTGCTGCTTTGTCTGAGATAAGGATTGGTACCCCTGCTTTTTTCACTTCAGCTGAAGCAAAATGTATTTTGCTCCAACCTTTTACATTTAATCTATATGTATCTCTCTGCTTCAAATGAGTTTCTTGTAAGCAGCACATTGTAGGATTCTGTTTTTTAATCCGCTCTGTTATTTGCTTATGTTTTAAGGGAGAGTTCATCCCATTCACATTCAAGGTTATGATCACTAATTCTTTATCGCCCTCTGTGCTATCTTCTCTCTGTTTTTATTTCCCCCTTCCCCCCCTTTATCAATATTCCCCAGTAATTTGTTTCTGAATACCGCCCCCTTCAGTGTGTTTTTCCTCCTATATCACAGCCTCCCCTTTCTTTCCCCTTTCCCTTTTCCCCTTTTTCCCTTTTCCCTTGCCTTCCTTTTGTTATTTCCCCTTGTCCCCTCACCCCCCATCCCTTTCTCCATCCCCCCTCCCCTTTTCCCCTTTTAATACTTGAAAGGTTAGATGTTTTATAAGTTAACTGAATATGTATAGGTTGACTTTAAGCCAAGTCTAATGAGAAGAAGATTCAGGTGTTTCTCCTCTGCTCCCTTCTTCCCCATTATAACCATTGGTTTTTTGTACCTCTTAGTGTAATGAGATTTACCCCATTCAATCCCCTCCCTCCTCCCATCTCTTTCCTGTCTCCTTTTTTAAGGAAGTAGTGTTTTCTAGATCACTCTGTCTAAGTCATAGATAATTCTGAGTGTGTGTCTCTTCTAGTTCAATATATTCTATCGAATAGAGTAAAAATTCCTGAGAGTTATTAGTGTGTTTCTCCCGACTGGGGTTAAAGCCAGTTACATCCCATTAGATAGCAGTCTCATGGTTTGGTCATGAATGTCCATCATTTCTGGCTAGGTGTATTCTCTCTTTTAGAGTTACAATTCTCAAGATTTATGAGAATCTTTCCCCCACCCCATTCTGGTATATAGCCAGTTTCAACTTACTGGATTGAATTTTTTTTCCTTTTACCACCCCCCCCCTTTTTTTGACCTTTTCATGTTTCTCTTGAACCTCCTGTTTGATGTCCAAATTTTCTGTTTAGCTCTGGTCTTTTCATCAGAAATTTTTGGAATTCTTCCATTTTGTTAAATATCCATCTTTTTCCCCGGAAGAGAAGGCTCAGCTTTGCAGGAAATTAGATTCTTGGTTGCATTCCAAGCTCCCTTGCTCTTTGAAATCTCTCATTCCAGGCCCTTTGATCCCTTAATGTTGATGCAGCCAGGTAGGTCCTGCATGATCCTTACTGTGGCTCTATGATATTTAAATTGTTTCTTTCTGGCTGCTTGCAGGATTTTCTCTTTTATCTGATAGTTCTAGAGTTTGGTCACAACGTTCCTTGGTGTTTTCATTTTAGGATCTTTTTCTGGTGAGGATCGATGTACTCTTTCAATACCTACTTTGCCCTCTGATTCCATTATATCAGGGCAGTTTTCCATCACTGGATCCTGTAATATTAAGTCCAGGGTTTTTTTCTCTTCAATGTTTTCAGGAAGTCCTATAATTTTCAGGTTGCCCCTCCTCGATCTATTCTCTAGGTTTTGTTGATGAGGTTTTTTTTGTATTTTTTGATTTTGTTTAACTGACTCTTGCTTTCTAATGGAGTCATTAGTTTCTGTAGACTCCATTCTTTTTGGGGGGAGGAAATTTCTTCATTAACCTTTTGCAACTCCTTTTCCAATTGGTCAATTCTACTTTTGAAAGAGTTTTCTGAAGCCGAGCTCTGGAGCTAGAAGGAGAGGAGGAGTCACTGCCGCCGGTGCCCAGTCCCTGCCAAGTGTCCGTGGTCAAACAGCCCATCCTGAAAAGCTGGCCCGGCCGCCACCCACAGGACCCGCGGGAGGCAGTGGCAGTCGTGTGCATGCGTGCTTGCGCCTGGAGCGGCAGGCAGGGTCTGGGAGGGCCCCAAGGTGGCAGCAGCAGCATCATCATGGACGAGAAGGTGTTCACCAAGGAACTGGACCTGTGGATCGAGCAGCTCAATGAGTGCAAGCAGCTCTCTGAGTCCCAAGTGAAGAGTCTCTGTGAGAAGACTAAAGAAATCCTTACAAAGGAGTCCAATGTACAAGAGGTGTGATGTCCAGTCACTGTCTGTGGAGATGTTCATGGGCAATTTCATGATCTCATGGAACTTTTTAGAATTGGTGGCAAATCACCAGACACAAATTACTTGTTTATGGGCGATTATGTAGATAGAGGATATTATTCAGTTGAAACAGTAACACTGCTTGTAGCTCTTAAGGTTCATTATCGTGAACGTATCACTATTCTTTGAGGGAATCATGAGAGTAGACAAATCATACAAGTATATGGTTTCTATGATGAGTGTTTAAGGAAATATGGAAATGCAAATGTTTGGAAATATTTTACAGACCTTTTTGATTATCTTCCTCTAACTGCCTTGGTGGATGGTCAGATTTTCTGTCTGCATGGTGGTCTCTCACCATCCATAGATAACTGGATCATATCAGAGCACTTGACCGCCTACAAGAATTTCCCCATGAGGGTCCAATGTGCGACTTGCTGTGGTCAGACCCACATGACCGTGGTGGTTGGGGTATTTCTCCTCGAGGTGCTGGACATACATTTGGGCAAGATATTTCAGAGACATTTAATCATGCCAATGGCCTCACATTGGTGTCCAGAGCTCACCAGCTGGTGATGGAAGGATATAACTGGTGCCATGACAGGAATGTAGTAACAATATTCCGTGCCCCAAAGTATTGTTACCATTGTGGTAACCAAGCTGCAATCATGGAACTTGATGATACTCTAAAGTACTCCTTGTTGCAGTTTGACCCAGCACCGCGTAGGGGTGAACCACATGTTACTCATCATACCCTAGACTACTTCCTGTAATGAGATTTTAAACTTGTACAGTACTTCTATGAACCATACATTGACCTAAAGGAAATGGGAAGAGCAACAGTAACTCCAAAGTGTCAGAAAATAGTTAACATTCAAAAAACTTGTTTTCATACGGACCAAAAGATGTGTCATATAAAATGACCACTTTAGAATGAACCAGTTCATTGCATGCTGAAACAACATTGTTGGTCAAGAAACCAGTTTCTGGCATAGGCTGTTTGTAGTTACTTTTGCTTTCTCTGAGAGACTGCAAATATTAAGATGTAAACATTAACACCTCGTGAATACAATTTAACTTTCCATTTAGCTATAGCTTTACTCAGCATGACTGTAGATAAGGATAGCAGCAAACAATCATTGGAGCTTAATGAACGTTTTAAAAAACAAGAACCAAGGCCTCCCCTCTATTTGTGAGTTTTAAAATTGTTTTGTTTATTTTTCAGGGAATACTGTTTAATTTAATTGTATGATTTGTCTGCACTCAGTTTATTTCCCTTCCCAGCTTCAGCCCTACATTGTTATTTGTTATTGTCAGATACTGGTGAGTTGTTTTGAACTGAACTGTTGTTTGTTTTTTTTTTTTTTTTTCTGTAAGATGTTACTACTGCACAAGAGCGCTGCAGTGTTTTTCATAATAAATTTGTGAACTAAGTACTGAAAAATGTCAAAATTTGATTGTAGCAAAGGGCAGACTGGTGATGTTTTATTCAAACCAAGAATCGATTTATAAATTGTTGAATTCCAGGTAAAGAAAAATAAAAATCAAGGCCACTACAGAAAAAAAAAAAAGAAAGAGCTTTCCATTTGACCAATTGAGGTTCTGAGAGAGTTAATTTCTTTTTGCATTTGCTCATTTGAGGATCTGAGAGATTTATTCTCATTTTGTAATTGTCTAATTGATGATCTGAGAGATTTTATTCTCCTTTTGTGTTTGTCCAATTGTACTTTTTAAGGTTTTGTTTTCTTGTTGCAAGGTATTAATTGTCTCTCCCAAATTTTTTTAAGCTCCTTCCTTATTTCTTCAAGGAAGTCTTTCTGTGCTGGAGACCAGATTGCATTCTCCTCAGAGGTTACAGGTCTCTCTGAGTTAGGATCTTTCCCTTCCAGGAATTTTTCTATGCATCCACCTTTCTTCTGACCCTTCTTCATTTTGCTAAGACCTTGAGTTGGTGTGGGGGCGGGGGTGGGGGTGGGGGTTGGTTCACCAGGGCTTGGGATCACTAAAGGCTTTACTCACTGAGAACAGTTTCTCTGGCAGGCCAGTAGGAGGTGTTGGTTGCTTTCTCTGGAGTCTCTGTGACATTGGTTGTGAGGCCTTCTACCTTTGCTTGAAGGGAGGGATTGGAGCTAATGAATTCTTTTGCCTTCAATCAGTGGTGGGCTTTACCCTGGCCTGAGGTCATTCCTCAGCTGGTGTGGTTCTTCTGCTCATACACCTGGGCCTGAGGCAGAAGTAGTTTGCATTTGTTTGTTTGGGAGGAGGTCCGAGCTGCAATGGGACCAGAGGAGCCCAGGATGGTGTCCATAGCTCTCCTGCACCAGAACTCTACCCCCAGCCCCGTCCCCAAGCTCCAGGGGGACAGCACCAACACCAGAGCCTCTGCTTCCCCATGGACCCAAGCCCCTGTCATCCAGCCCCACCCTGATCCAGCAGGTCCAGCTCTCAGTCCCTCAGACTCCTGGTTTCCAATTTAGCTGTTAATCTGGCTTATCTGGGGCTGATCCTCCCTCTGAGCCCAGACTCACCCACCCGAATTTGGCCAAAGCTGCTGCCAGAGACAAATCCTGAGGTAGATGTTCTTTCTCCTGGTTTTTCTTTCTGGGTTTTGTGGGTCAGATACTTTTAAGAGGTTTGTTTCATGTGATAGATGGGGAAGAGATCAGGAGACCTTAGGACTGTGCCTGTCTTCTCTTTGCCATCTTGGCCAGAAGTCCAAAGTACATATTTAACAGGAATATTAAGCTATTACAAGCACCATTTAAGCATTAACAGAAACATTTTTATTGAAGATTTCAAAAGAACCCTCAGTATAATTGCACCTAATTGAAACCATTTATGAATGGTTAATTCAATCATCTATTTATCATACCCATTTTATTTTTTTATTGGGGCCACATTAATGAGACAACTTATTGTCTTTAATGTTGTAAATTTCTATATGCACTTTGCTTTATATTAAAATTAATCCAAGCTGAAATGAATCTTGCTTTTCCATTTTGAAATGTGAGGCAATCAGTACTTTATCTTCTATGAATTTAACATTTCAAGAATGAATCATTTTTTCCTAATTTCAAATTTTTAAAGTATTGGTAGTAAAAAAGATATGAATACATAGATTAATACATTAATACATTACTACATGTAGTAATGCATTTCTACTTTGAAACAAGTTAATGCTACTTTCATGTGCATGAATGCTGAAAAACTAAACATGTTTTGACAATTGTTTAAAAATATAGTGTTAAGACTAGGGAAAAAAATAAACATGATAAACTGAGTCTTTGTTAGCTGTTAAAAAATAAATAAAATGTATAGATACTAATGTCAGTGATACGAAAAAAAAAGAAACCTCCAGTCTACAACTGACTCTATTAGTCTGATAGTGATAGGGCCTTCACAGATACACTGCTTCTCTTTCAACATCAAGTATCCAAAAAAAAAATTAGTTATAAAGAAATTTTAGAATAGATTGTAGAGATTGAACCGGTGTGACAATTTTATGCACATAGACACACATATTTAAATATATATTTATATATGAATATATATATATATATATATATATATATATAGAGAGAGAGAGAGAGAGAGAGAGAGAGAGAGACAGAGACAGAGACAGAGAAATTGAGAGAAGTAGAGAAAGAAGCAGAAAGAAACCAAAGTTTGCTTACAGCATTGAGAGATTAAGTGATTTTTCTAGGGCCATTATAACTAAAGTATAATTTTCATGTTCAGTACATCTTCTTCATTCATTTTCTTCTCCTATGTATATGTATTGCCCAATATCTTTTGAATGACTATATATCTCATCAAGACTAAAAAAGTAAAAGCAGAAATGATAGATACACCAATAAAATCAATTGACTCAATCAACAAAGTAATAACATTTCAAGTTCCCATTATATGCCAGGGAATATGGTAGGCACTGGAAGATGTAAAAAAAAAAGAAGAAACAATTTCCATTTTCTAGAAATGTACATTCTAGGGGTGGCTAGGTGGCATAGTGGATGAAGCACCAGCCCTGGAGTCAGGTGTACCTGGGTTCAAATCTGGTCTCAGACACTTAATAATTACCTAGCTGTGTGGCCTTGGGCAAGCCACTTAACCCTGTTTGCCTTGCAAAAACCTAAAAAAAAATGTACATTCTAGTGAAGAATAAATTCAATGAAAATACATTTCTGAAAGCTACCACAATATATCAGAAATGGAAAAAAAACTTCAAAGTTACTATCATCCAATTTATAAGCTTAAATTTAAAGATTGTCACCTTACTGGTTACCCACTAACTCATGAAGCATCCAGTTTAGAACATCTCTAAACATTACAAAGTTATTAATATATCTGGGGAAAATAAAAACTAAAACAAAACAAAAAACACAAAAAAAATTTAAAAAAAAAACTTTCTTCTCTTTCTCCAAAGGGCATTATATGCCTGGGTGGAATTTCCAATTTAAAATGTTCCAAATTTACATGAGATGATAATAAGTTTGTGAAATTACTTATAAATATGAGTTTGAGATAAGTAACTCCATCTGAGGTACTTCTAGGAACAAGTTCCAGTGTGATGTATTATAAGTTGTTTTCAACTTCTCTTGGCATGTCCATAATTTATCTAGTATCAGAGGATAGAGTGGAGCAAGTTTTTGTTTGTTTATTTTGTTTTTATAAAGTCTTTCTAACCCAGCTTTCCTACCAAAAACACGTCCTTTTTTTCCCCTTCTTGGCTGAAGTTTAAATTTTATTTCTGTCCAGGAGAAATTAGAACCTTTTGTCTACCTCAGATTCTCACATTTACATTTCCTTTCTCAAATATGGATCAAATTGTTTCTTCTATGTTTATTTATTTATTTTAATATTATTACAATAATCTTGTCATGAAAGTAAACATAAAACCCCCATCCTCCAAAAAGATAGAGAAATCTCAAGAGAAATGTAGTGAGTGGAAAAAAAATATATACTTCACTCTGTGTTCAGATTCCATTCGTTCTGTCCCTGGAATGAGTTACCTTCTTCCTCATAAGTCCATCTGAGAAGTTGCTTCAATATCTTTTTCCCACAATTGCTCTTAATAGCTGAATTTTACTCCAATCTATTGCTCCCCACTCCCATTAGTTCAATTCTCTCTCTCCTTTTGCCCTGTCCCTCCCCAGATGTGTGTTCTAACTACCCTCTCTCATGATCTTCCCTTTATTCTATCATCTACTCTCCCCTCCCCTGTCTCCCTTATCCTATCCCTTTCCTCTCATTATTCTCTAGGGTAAGATAGATTTCTATACACTGTTGAGTGTGTATGGTATTTCTTCACTGAGCCATTTCTGATGATAATAAAGGCTCACTCATTCCTCAGTGCCTTCCCCCTTCAACTGCATTGAAAAATCTATTTCTTGACACTTTTATGTAAAATTTCTTGGCCCATTCTATCTCTCCTTTTCCTTTCTTTCAGTACTTTCCTTTATTACCCTTTGACTCCATCTTTATACTATATTAAAGCAAAAATATTCAGTGTCCTATTAAGCTTTGTCTATATATGCTCCTTCTAAGTGCTCTTATAAATGAAGTTTATATGAATTATTAGTATCTTATTCCCATTGTATCACATCCTAAATCACTAGATTTGTTACCAACCAACTGTGCTAAACCCACCAGACATTGACTTCTTCACTTATTACAATAGCTCAGAACTTTAATGCTTTTCCATCAACCTTATAAATTAACCTTCTTTTATGTATTGACATGGGGTTAGATGAGTATTCTATTTTCATCTGTAATTTTTAACTCAGTCCAAGGCCATTATAAATGTTTTTTTTAATTTTCATTCACTCATTAATTATTCTATGTGAATAACACTTTTGTAAGTCTTTCAGTTTTATTATATATGACTATTTGTGTTTGCTTGAGTATGTTTAAGTGTACACAACTACAGTCATAATAGAATGTTCAAGGTTGGCATTTCTGTTTTGACTTTAAATTCATCAGGAAAAAATGTAAGACCTTATTTTGCTATTTCATTCAATGATTAAAACCAACTAATTGATGGAAATTTTTTTTCTTATTTTATAATGATTTGCTTTGTGGTTGTTCAAAGGTCACACCAATGGAGCAACAAAATAAAATTAAATTGGGCAATATCAAAAATGCATAATGCTTCATGTATTGACAGATTCTTTACACTATTACCAATGAAAGACTAAATTAGATAATCCCATTCAGAGACAGATATTTTATAATTCATGTGGTTCAATTTCTATATAAAATTATTTTTAGAAAGTAAATAGTTTTGAAAAGTTTTTCTTCTTAAAAGACCATCAGAAAACTAGGTCTACTCAAATAAGACCTGTGATTTCATTAACTTGAAATTTCCCTTCAGTAATTCATATTGTCAGTCATTCCTGCCTATTTATTCATGCTTTTCAGTTTGAGGTTTTTATCTAAGTCCTCCTAAAATTTTTTCACAGGAAGACAATCCAAAATGACTTTCTCCTGAATGAAAACTGAAAAGCAACAATGCAGGTTTTAATTTAAAATTCATTCTATATGTGCATTTAGTAAAGTTGGAGTAGCATATGTGGGTACTGAATTATAATAATAAAATGTCTTCATATATGTAATGCTTTAAATTTAACAGATAATTATAACTAAGTAGGTAGTAAAGTGTTATTTTTATTATTCTTATATTGAAAGTCAGGTTCAGAAGAAGAAAATTATTGAAAATTAGATTTCTATTAAGTGCAAGAGGTAGAATTTCAAACTAAAATTTTCTAGATCTAGCTAGTCTTCTTTCTGTAATATATTATTATGTCAAATCTGGACAGGATGACTGGGAATAAGAAATCATTTAATACATCCATTATTCACTAGAATACAAAATGCAGGTGAGAAGTAGCATGGTTGAAGAAAAGAGTTATGAACTTATAGTTGAAAGTCCAGGGTTTGAGTATGAATCTCCCAAATAATGAATATATAATCATAGGCAATCTTTAATCTACATTATATATATATATATATATATATATATCTTCATCTGTAACACAGAATTTATGTGAAATATCAAAATAAATATATTTTCATGTTCTAGTTCTGACATTCTAAGATCCCAAAACCCCATATTTGAAAATATTATTTTTAATTAACAGAAATTTGTGAAATACCTACAAACTGACAACCTAATAAATGACACTCACTGCTTTAAAAGTTATAAAACATTTTATTGATGCAAAATAAATTGATTCTAAATTTAACTTTGTGAACTAGGAAATCAAATACATATATTCAAAATCCTCATGTATAGGAATTTGAGACTTAGGATATTCAAATTTACTTGACCTAGGTAATTCAGCTGCTAAGCAGCAAAATTAGGTCTTGAAACAGGTATTTTGTCATCAAGTTCAGAGTTCTTTTACTATTTGATTTTTTAATTCTGTCAAATCAAGGAAACTTCCATTTTCTCTATGAAATTTGGAAGATAATATCAATATTGTGTTGGTTCTCTATGAATTGTATGTGAATGAAATGGAAAAATCACAACAGCAGTCATAATAAATTCCGTCACTCTAAGGGTGTTAAAGATGTTTGTCTTTCTAAAAACTGGATTTTGCAGAAAAGTTTGCTGAATTTCAATAGCTAGCACAACAGAAAGAATAGATGAATGTTAAAGAAAAGAACAGTTTTAAGGGAGAAATATAAATTGGTCTTCTGGGAAACTTAATTAAGTAGGATTGTAGGAGGTGTAATATCGGCCTTTGGGTAGGACAAACTCGCTTTCTAAATGTAGAAAAACCTGTGCAATCAGGTTAATTTTTTATTGAAAGAAAGTTTCAGAAGTTCTAAAGGTTAGGGTGATGGATGATTTTGCAGGCAGTCTGAAGGTGATTGAGTTAATTTTGCCATTATCCAAATCTAGTAACTAGAGTAGATAAAACTCTGGTATTGGAGAAACTTAATTGAGCAAAAAACCCCATGAAAAATAAGACTAGAATTAGATTTAAGTATAATAGAAATATTAATTAATTTTTATGCACCACAAACATTGATCTATTCATTTGTATGCACTATGTGCACTCTAAACATTTTAAAAATTGATTTTCATTGTTTGATTCATGAACTGTTCTAGGTGTTGATGAGTCTACTTAGCCACATTGCACCTCAATTTTGTGATCTTTAAAATGTTGTTAATATTAATCATAATAAAAGCTTAAAAGCTTTAAGGTTTAATGAAATACTACATGTAAAGTACTTGGAAGATATTTAAGTATTTATATAAATATGTTTTATATATGAATGCATAAATACATTTATGCTTATTCAATTATTCATGAAGATGCATTAAAATAACTTCAATTTCATATATTCATGTGCTTATGTATCATTTCAGTTACTATTAAGGGAGAACATACACCAAAGCAACAATTTCAGAACTGGTGACATTATCTGATATAGTTATATTGCCTTTTGAATATATTTTATCACTTGATCCTCTCAAACCTTCTTTGAGATCGATATTATGAATATTGTTATTCTAGTTCTATGTATGATGATTTTGATAATCAGAAAAATTATGTTTTATAGATAATACAACTAATGAGTGCTAGAGGTGAGATTTCAACTGCATTGCCAACATGATTAATAAGTTAATTGTATCCATCAAATATTAGAAAAGAATACAAAAAAATCCCCAGTGTAATTCCTTCTAAAGTTGGTGTGACTGTCTTTTCAGTATTAATAAACATTTAATGGGCCCAATATGTACTAAAGATTGTAAGAAATAGTTCACAAAATTGGCATATAGGAGAGAGCTGACACTGTACTGAACTAATGGGATTAAGCTGCAAACAGAAATAACAACAACACCACACACAATAAATGCATTATTTCTAGCACAGTAAAAATGGTATTTAAAAAGCTGGAAGAAGGTAAATTTTAAAGGTCAGAAAGTATTTGCTCCTTCTGAGGAAGAACAGATTGACCTGAGTCTCCAGGGAAATCACTGTGAGAATCTTGTAGCTAGAAATGCAAGAAATAAATAAATTCGACAACACATATATTCAGGGATGGAAAAGAGAAGGAAAAAAGTGATCAAAAACACTAGAAATTCTTTTAACTAGTTTATACTATCAGAACGTGAGTTGTCACAAGCTAAATTCTTGGGTGAACATGGCATCTCTCTCTTTCCCATGATCCTTTCTGTGCATCTCTTAATATACCTGAATTTGGGGGGGGGGGGTAATATGAGAGACAGAGTAATGGAAAAAGTTAGACAGATCAATTTTATTTAAAATCAAATCCTGGCAACAAAAACCTGAATAAAACCCTCTCCAGATGCAGTTACTTGTATAATATCTAAAAGTATGTATGGAATGGAGATGTAAATAATATGTTTTTCAAAAATTCTCCTGTGTAAATAAGATTTGCTCATCTTTCCCTCTCATTCACAGATTCCCTCTGAAATATGGGTTGAGGATGAGTTTAGAGTGAAAATAATTCCACAGATTCTATGACTCCTCATATTTATTTGTTTGAATCATAATTTTAAAAATTGAAAAAATGCTTTAGGTATTTTTTATCATTTTCATCTGTTTCATTTCAAAAAGAAAATTCAGCCATCATCTCTCTATGTCCCTTGTGTCTTCTCTTTTAAATTGGGTAATTCTAGATGGATACTCAAAAGTCATGATATCTGTCCTTCATTTCCGAAGACCACAACATCAGGGAGGTGATGCCATGATAAATATGGGAAATGTATATGAGTGAGGATTTGAGTACTCTATCTACTGGAGCACTTAGCTGCGCTGAGCACTTACCTTGAAGTTAGGAGGATGGAGTTTGAACACAGTCTCAGATATTTGATAATCGCTAACTGTGTAACAATGGTCAATTCACTTAATCCTGAATCCCTCACACCCAGGTACATCTCCAGTCATCCTGATTTATATCTGGATGATATCTATCTCTGGAGGGGAAAATGAGACTGGTGACTTAGTTCATCACCCCCTCACTAAAAGCCAATTCATATTCATGTCATAGCATCACCTTCCCAATGTTATGGTCTTATTTGAGAATGAAGAATAAACATCATCATCGTTACTTTATACTCAAGACTAGGATCAGTCTGGCATAGGTTTGCTTCTGAGAATGAATTGCATCATGACAAGTAAAGTAATATGATAGAAGAGAATTGTATTAGATGTATGACAAATGAAAAAATTCATTTTGAATAAAATAAAAATAATTAAGTATCACTTTACACAAATTCATATTGATAATTAATATAATCACAATGATTTTCTGGAAACTGAGAACCATGAGAGTTCAGTGACTTATCCAGTCATATAGCAGTAAAATGAAGCATTGTAGGAGGATCTGAACTCACTCAAGGTTTTTATAACTTGATGTTTAATTTACTTTGCAATCCCTCATTTGCCTAAATTTTAATTTGATATTCATTTATCACTTTCTTCCTATGGAATCAAATTTTAAAGGAAAGAAATAAAAATAAGTTATTAATGAAGTAAGATAACTTTATTTTTTATAATATGCCTAATTATGAAGAAAAACATTTTGAGATGAATGTTATCTCAAAAAGCAAAATATTTGAGCAAAACATTGATTAAAATGCTGAGGAGACAGAGGATCTGTATAATTAATAATCAATTTATGAGGACTTCTGAGGTGGAGCCAAGATGGTGGGAAGAAGCTAACATGCCTACTGAACTTTTCCCTACCAAAAATAAATAAAATCTCTACTCTGGCATTCAAGCTACAGATCCCACCAAGAAAAAGAGAAGGTTCAAAGAAGTTTTGATTTGTAGACATCATAGAGGATCTTCAGTGAACTTGAGAAACCTAAAAAACATCTAAAAAGCTACTAGAAACAATTAGCAACTTCAGCAAAATCACAGGATGTAAAATAAACCCTCAGAAATCCTCATCATTTCTATATATGACTAGCAAGATAAAGCAGAAGGACCTAGAAAGAAAAATCCCATTCAAACTAACTTCAGACAATATAATATACTTGGGTATCTCCCTGCCAAGGCAGTCTTGGAAATGTTTTGGAAACAATTATAAAACACTTCTCACAAATAAAATAAGATTTAAAAAAATAGGGAAATAACAATTTCTCATGAATGGGTCAAGCTAATACAATAAAAATGACAATTCTACCTGAATTGAACTTCTTATTTAGTGCCCAACAAATCAAAATTTCAAAATTTAAGTAAATTCATATTGAGCAATAAAAAGTCAAGCATTTCCAGGGCAGTCTCCTGCTGAATGCTGGCCAGCTAGCAATCCACATGGTCTTCTGTTAAAACTCTTTCTAACTTTTCTATCCCTTCTTTATTATGCTGTAACCTCCTTTAATAAATTTCTATTTTCTTTCCAAAACCTGCAAAAAAAAAAAGAATTTCCATGGATTTAATGAAAAAAAAGTGCAAAATCCCTACCAGATCAAAAATTATATTATAAAGCATCAGTCATCAAAACTGTCTGGTATTGGCTAAGAAATTTAGTGGTGGATCAGTTGAATAGACTAGGTCTGAAAGAGATAGAAGGAAATGATTATAGTAATCTGCTTGGTTTGAAAAGCAAGATAGTAATCTCTTTGGCTGGATAAACCCAGAGAGTCCAGCTTCTTGGATAAGAACTCTCAACTGTTGGGAAAATGGGAAGTTATTATGGCAGAAATGTGGATTAGACCAACACTTCACATCCTATACTAAGATAAGATAAAAATGGATACAGGATTTAGACATAAAAGACAATATTATAAGTAAACTAGGAGATCAAGGAATAGTTTACCTGTCAGATTTATGCAATGGTAAGCAATTTATGACCAAGGAAGAGATGGAGAACATCATTAAAAACAAACTAGATAATTTTGACTACATGAAATTAAAAAGCTTTTGCACAGACAAAATCACTGTAAGCAAAATCAAAAGAAATGTAGTAAATTGGGAAACAATGTTTACAAGTAGTATTTCTGACAAAGGACTCATTTAAAATATGTAAATATATATATGTATATATATATAGAACTGGGTCAAATTTATAAAGAAAACAGGCCATTCCCCCAAAATTGCTCAAAATTATGACTTATTAGAGAAATGCAAATTAAATCATCTCTGAGGTACCACATCACACTTCTCATACTGGTCTATATGACCAGAAAGGACAATAATCAATGTTAGAAAGGATGTGCAAAATCTGGGACAGTAATTCATTGTTGGTGGAGCAGAAAACTCATTCAACATTTCTGGAGAGCAACTTTTAATTATGTACAAAGGTCAATAACAATGTGCACACCTTTTGATGCACCAATACCAACCACTGGGTCAATACCCTGAAGAGATCATGAAAAGGGTAAAAACATCACTTGTACAAAAAATATTCATAGAACTTCAGGTTGTTGTGACAAAGAATTGGAAATTGAGGGAATGTTCATCAATTGGGAATGGCTGAACAAATTGTGGTAAATGTACCTTATGGAAAACTATTGTTCTATTAGAAATCAGGAGGTATGGAAATTCAGAGAAGCCTGGAAGGATTTGCATGAGTGAGATGAGCAGAACCAGAAGAACATTGTAAACGTAACAGCAACATCAGGTTAATGATCAAGCTCAATGGAATTTCTCATTCCACTAGTGCAACAATCTGGGAAAATTTGGGGGTATTTGCTATGGAGAATACCATCTGTATCCAGACAAAGAATTGTGCAGTTTGAACAAAGATCAAAGCCTATTACCTTTAATTTCTTTTTAAAAATTATCTTACTATGTAAATTTTCTTTCGATTATATTTTATTCTTTTCCCTTAAGGATATGATGTCTCTCTCAACACATTCAACTTAGATCAATGTATAGCATGAAAACAATGTAAAAACGAACAGACTGCCTTCCATGGTTGGTAGGGGGTGGAGGAGTGAAGAGAGATTAGGGGAAGAATTGTAAATTTCCTAAATAAACAAACAAACAAATAAATAAATAAATTGGTGAAAAAAAGAAAGATCCATGATAAGATGCTATTGTAAAAAATGATTATTATCATTATTATTTGATGCAATTTGAGTCAATGTTTCTTATTAAGCAATCAAAAAATCAATTTGTGATGATATCTTGATAAAATAGTCACATATCAAGCAAGCAAATAATCAATCAGATTGATGATATCTGATTAATAATACTTGAGTGACAAATAAAACCAAAGGAAGAGGCACAAAGACAATTTTAGAGTGAAAGAAGCCAGAATGTGAATACTGAGTAAATTCTTTACAATATATTTAGACCAGTGAGGGAGTAAGATACATTTTCACTTTGAAAATTCTAACTTAATCTAACAGAAAGGGGGGGGAGGGTCTGGGAAAGGGAAAGATAAGCAGAAAAAGGACTGATAAAAGTAAAGTGAAGCTATAAGTGAAAATAAATTTAAAGATACATTTTTAAAAGAAAAGTCAAAGCAGAAATTCGTAAAATTTTGGTGAGGAGCAATAAGAAAAAAGGAAAGAGATAAATATAAATAGAGAAAGATAGCATGGAGGCAAATACAAAATTAACAAACTTAACTGTAAATGTGAATGGGATAAATTGTCCTATAAAGTACCAGTGGATAGCAGAATGGATTAAAACCCAGAATCCTACAATATGTTGCTTACAAGAAACAGATTTGAAGCAAAGTGTTATAACACGCAGGGTAAAGGTAAAAGGTTGGAACAAAAGATATTATGCCTCAGTAGAAGTAAAACAAATCAGGGGTAGCAATCCTAATCTTAGATGAAGTAAAAGCAAAAATCAATCTCATTAAAAGTGATAAGAAAGGAAATTACATCTTCTTAAAAGGCACCATTGGTAATGAAGCTATATCATTACTAAACATGTTTGCACCTAGTGGTATAGCATCAAAATTCTGAGAGGAAAACCTGAGTGAATTACAAGGAAACATAGACAGCAAAACTTTAATAATGGGAGGCCTCAATCACCCTCTCTCAGAGCTACATAAATCAACAAGATAATCTAGAAGGAAGTTTAGTGGATTCTTGGCTGCATTCCAAGCTCCCTTGCTCTTCAGAATTTCTCATTCCAGGCCCTTCAAACCCTTAATGTTGATGCAACCAGGTCCTGCATAATACTTAATGTGGCTCATTCATATTTAAATTGTTTCTGCCTGCTTGCAAAATTTTCTCTTTTATCTGATAGTTCTGGAACTTGGCCACAACATTCCTTGGTGATATCATTTTTGGATCTCTTTCTAATGGGGATCAATGTACTCTTTCAATAACTACTTTGCCCTCCGATTCAATGATGTCAGGGCAGTTTTCCATCACTAGATCCTGTAATATTAAGTCCAGGCTTTTTTTCTCTTCAATGTTTTCAGGATATTGTTTAAAATCAGTATCAGGCAGTTTTAATGGATAGTGATCTATGGTATAGCTCTAGATATGGTAGAAATACCCTATCTTCCTTTCCTTTTTTGTTTGCATCAGTCCTCTTGTTATTCTTCCCTTTTTGTTTCTTCACATAAATTTTGTTACTATTTTTTTCTAGCACAGTAAAGTAGTCCTTTGGTAGTTTGATTGGGATGGCACTGAATAAAGAATCAATTTTGGTAGAATTGCCATTTTTATTATAGTAGCTCTACCTGACCATGAGGATTTGACATTTTTCCAGTTATTTAGAACTGATTTTATTTGGGTGAGGATAGCTTTAGAATTGTGTTCATGTAATTTCTGGGTTTCTCTTGGCAGGTAGATTCCCAAGTATTTAATGTCATCTACATTTATTTTAAAAGGAATTTTTCTTTCTATCTCCTGTACTTGGGTTTTGTTATTCCAATACAGAAATGCTGTTGATTTATGTGGGTTCATTTTATATGCTGTTACTTTGCTGAAATTTTTCATTGTTTCAAGGAGTTGATTAGATGATTTTATTGGGTTCTCTAGGTATACCATCATATCATCTGCAAAGACTAAAAGTTTTGGTTCCTAATTGAATATTCTGATTCCTTCAATTTATTTTTCTTCTCTTATTGCTACTGCTAGCATTTCTAATAATATATTGAATGGTAATGGTGATAGTGGACATCCTTTTTTCATCCCTGAATTTATTGAAAATGCTCTGAGTTTATTATCATTAAATATAATAATTGTTGATGGTTTTAGATAGATACTATTTATTATTTTAAGGAAACTCCATCTATTCCTATACTTTATAGTGTTTTTAGCAGGAATGGATGGATGTTGTATTTTATCAAAGACTTTTTCAGCATCTATTGAGATAATCAAACGGTTTCAGTTGATTTTACTGTTGATATGTTTAATTATGTTGAGTGTTTTACTAATGTTGAACATTTGCTGCCTGCCTGGAATAAATTCACCCTGATCATGTTGTATTAACCTAGTAAAAACTTGCTGGATTCTCACCATTTCTATTTAATTATTTATTAATTTTATTTAAGATTTTTCCATCAATGTTCTTTAGGGAGATTGGTTGATAGTTTTTGTCTGTTTTGGTTCTTCCTTGTTTAGGTATCAGTACCAGCTTGGTATCATAATTTTTTAAAATAATTTATGTAAAATGATCATATCAATAGATGCTGAAAAAGTTTTTGACAAAATACAGCATCCATTCCTATTAAAAAACACTACAAACTATAGGAATAAATGGACTGTTCCAAAAAATAATTAGCAGTATTTATCTGAAACCATCAACAAGCATTACATTCAAAGGGGAGAGGCTAGAGGCATTCCCAATAAGATCAGGGGTGAAACAAGTATGCCCATTATCACCACTAAAATTCAATATTGTATTAGAAATGTTAGCATCAGCAATTAGAGAAGAAAAATAAATTGAAGGAATTAGAATTGGGAAGGAAGAGACAAAACTCTTACTCTTTGCAGATGACATGAGGGTCTACCTAGAGAATCCCAAGAAATCATCCAAAAAACTACTGGAAACAATTAGCAATTTTAGCGAAGTTGCAGGTTAAAAAATAAACCCTCATAAATCCTCAACTTTTCTATATATGTCCAGGAAGATACAGCAGGTAGAGGTACAAAGAGAAATCTCATTCAAAGTAAACTCAAACAAAATAAAATATTTGGGAGTCTATTTGCCAAGACAGACTCAGGATCTTTTTAAAAACAATTATAAAACACTTCTCACACAAATTAAATCAGATTTAAATAACTGGGCAAATATCAACTACTCATGGATAGGTAGAGCTAATATAAGAAAAATGACAATTCTACCAAAACTAAACTGTTCAGTGCCCGACCGAACAAAATTCCAAAAAATTACTTTAACAAGGTAGAAAAAATTGTAAGTAAATTCATATGGAGAAATAAAAAAACAAGAATTGCCAGGAGCTTACTGACAAAAAGTGCAAAGAAGATGGCTTAGCCCTGCCTGATATAAAATTATATTATAAAGCATTAGTCATCAAAACTGTTTGTTATTGTCTAATAAATAGAGTGGTGGACCAGTGGAATAGATTAGGTGTAAAAGCAAGAGATGATTATAGTAATCTGCTGTTTGATAAACTCAAAGTGTGGAGCCATTGGGATAAAAACTCCCTCTTTGATAAAAACTGCTGGGATAATTGGAAGTTAGTATGGAAGAAACTTAGATTAGACCAACACCTCACACCCTTTACCAAGATAAGATCCAAATGGCTACAGGACATAGACATTAAAAAACAATACTATAAGCAAATTAGAAGATCAAGGACTAGTTTACCTGTCAGATCTATGGAAAGGGGAGCAGTTTATGACTAAGGAAGAGTTGGAGAACATCACAAAAGCCAATTAGATGATTTCGATTACATTAAATTAAAAAGCTTTTGCACAGATAAAACCAATTTAACCAAGATTAAAAATGTATTAAATTGGGAAGCAATCTTTACAACTAATGATTCTGACAAAGGACTCATTTCTAAAATATACAGAGAACTGAGTCATATTTTTAAAACAAAAAGCCGTTCCCCAATTAACAAATGGTCAAAGGATATGCAAAGGCAATTTACAGATGAGGAGATCAATGCAATCCATAGCCATATGAAGAAATGTTCTAAATCATTAATTATTAGAGAAATGCAAATTAAAGCTTCTCTGAGGTACCAACTCATACCTCTCAGATTGGCCAATATGAACAAAAAGGATAATGATCATTGTTGGAAGGGTTGTGGGAAATCTGGGACACTATTACAATGTTGGTGGAGCTGTGAACTCATCCAACCCTTCTGGAGAGCTATTTGGAACTATGCCCAAAGGGCAACAAAAATGTGCATACCCTTTGACCTAGCAATACCACTACTGGGTCTATACCCTGAAGAGATGAGGAAAAAGGGTAAAAACATTATTTGTACAAAAATATTTATAGCTGCCCTGTTTGTGCTGGCAAAGAATTGGAAATCAAGTAAATGTCCTCCAATTGGGGAATGGCTTAGCAAACTGTGGTATATATATATATGTCATTGAACACTATTGTTCTATTAGAAACCAGGAGGGATGTGTTTTCAGGGAAGCCTGGAGGGATTTGCATGAACTGATGCTGAGTGAAATGAGCAGAACCAGAAAAAGACTGTACACCCTAACAGCAACATGGGAGTGATGTTCAACCTTGAAGGACTTGCTCATTCCATCAGTGCAACAATCAGGAACAATTTTGGGCTGTCTGCAAGGGAGAGTGCTATATGTATCCAGATAAGGAGCTGTGGAGTTTGAACAAAGTTCAAGGACTGTTGCCTTTAATTTAGGAAAAAAACATATCTTTTTGTCTGATCTTGTTACCTCTTAGACTTCTCTTCTTTAAGGATATGATTTCTCTCTCATCACACCCAATTTGGATCAAGGTACAACATAGAAACAAAGTAAAGACTGACAGATTGCTTTCTGTGGGGGGTTGGGGGGGAGGGAAGTAAGATTGGGGGGGAAATTGTAAAACTCAAATAATATCTTTAATAAAAATTAATTTAAAAATATAATTTAGTAGAATCGGAATTGATTTTTTATTTAAATGTTTGATAGAATTCACATTTACATCCTTCTGTACTTATAGATTTTTGTTAGGGAGTTTATTGATGGTATCTTCTATCTCTTTTTTTGAAATGGGGTTAAATAATTTATTTTCTCTTCTGTTAATCTGGGCAGTTTGTACTTTTGTAAATATTCGTCCATTTCACTCAAGTTATCCAATTAATTGGCATATAATTTGGCAAAATAGATCAGAAACTCTCTTAAATTTCCTGCTCATTGGTGGTTAGTTTACCCTTTTCTTTTTTGACACGGGTTATTTAATTATCTTCTCTCTTTTTTTAAATTAGATTAACCAGAGGTTTGTCTATTTTCTTGACTTTTTTATAAAAACCAACTCTTAGATTTATTTATGAAATCAATCGGGTTTTTGCCTTTCTAGTTTATTAATCTCTCCCTTCATTTTCAGAATTTCTTTTTTGGTATTTAATAGGGGATATTTAATTCCTACTTTTTCTGGCTTTTTTAGTTGCATACCCAATTTATTTATCTCTTTCTCTATTTTATTCATATAGGCAGTTAGAGATATAAAGATTTCCCTCCAAACTGCTTGGCTGCATCCCATACATTTTGGTATGTCTCATTATTATCATTTTCTTGGATGTAATTATTGATTATTTCTATCATTTGCTTTTTGATTCACTGATTATTTAAGATGAAGTTATTTAATTTCCAATTAGTTCTTGGTTTTTCTTTCCCCTGACCCTTTTTTCATGTAATTTTTGTTTCATCATGTTATGAAAAATGTGTATTTATTATTTCTACCTTTTGACATTTTATTTTAAGGTTTTTTGTGCTCTAGTACATTGTCAATTTTGGTGAAGGTGGCATGTACTTCTGAGAAAAAAATATATTCTTTTCTGTCCCCATTAAGTTTTCTCCCGAGGGCTATCATATCTAAGTTTTCTAAGATTTCATTCACTTTTTCCTCTCTTCTTTGGTTTTTGAATTCTTTTTAAGGTCTTTGATAAGCTTTTGTACTTGAGGCCAGCTGATAGACTGTTTTGATAATTCTATCAGTGATTTTTCACTAGTTCTTTAGAAATGGCATTCTTATCATCTTTGTCTAAAAAGTGGTTTTCTACAATGAGAGCTTTATTAGTTTTTTTTTTCTCATCTTTGCTGTTTTAATTCTGCTCCTGGGGTATTGGGATTATAGATCCAAGCTTTTTTTTTTCCTCTAGGGTGGATGTCTGAACCATGTCTTGTTGTTGGCCAAGATATTGTCCATGGAGTAAAAGCTTTGCCTTTGCATATGTTTGTTTGTTTGTTTCTTCCTTTATGCTCAAGTTCTGATTTAACAGTGATTGGTGCCTGATCTAGTCCTGTCTTTGACCCCAGTGTACCCAAGGTTCAGATTTTGTTTGGTGTTTGGATCCTCCTGACTGGTTTGCTATCTAGCTGTCTGAACCTCCCCTGTTTTCAAGCTTTTGGGATTTGGATTGCTCTGTGTCCTGAGTCAGTGTCTCTGTAATTTAGAATCATTTGTAAATTTCTCAGGTGACACCTCCAAAGTTTCCTGGTACTTAAAGCCCTTTAAGACTTTCACAGTTAATTAGATCAAGGTTTAACCTAATCCTTACTTCATTTAACAAAGGGTTAAAGTGCCTTGGATGGAGAGGAGGGGAAAGGGTGAGAAAAAATAGGCCCTGCTTCAATTATCAAGGACTTAATAACCTTGAGAGGAAATGGAGAGGGTAAAGTCGGAGAAAAAATAGTTCCAGAAATGATTTGTCATTGACTTTGACTCATGAGCAAGAGAATGTATCCTTAGCAGGTACATGAAAGGGGGCAAGGTAAAAAATAATAATAATCATAATTTGATGTAAATTGCAACAAAGTCACTTATCAATCAATCAATCTGTGATGATAATTTAATAACAGTATGAGTTTATCAAGCTATCAAATAATCAATTTGTGGTTTATGATACCTGCCTAATAGTACTAGAGCAAGAACACCAGAGGAAGAGGCACAAAAATTTATAATCTTAGAGGGAAAGAAAAGTGTGACCTCTGAGTAAATTCTATTCAATAGATTTGGCCTATAGAGGAACTTAGACAAATTCCCACTAGGATTTAAAAATTTATCCTAATCTATAAGGAATGGAAAGATAAGGGAAGAAGGGAGTGATAAAAGGGATGTAAAAGTATATGTGAACATAAACTGAAAGTTTAATTTTAAAAGAAAAGTCAAAGGGGAAAGGGAGCAAAATTTTGGAGAGGAGAAATAAGAGGAAAGAAAGAGAAAAATATAAATGAATAAAGATAGCATGGAGTTAAATACAGAATTAGGCCTCTTAGAAATATGAATGGGATGAACTGTCTGATAAAAGGCAAGTGAATAGCAGAATGTATTAAAAACAAGGATTCTACAGTATTTTGTTTACAAAGAACATATCTGAAGCAGAGAGAAACACAGGGTAAAGGCAAAAGCTTGGAACAAAATATAGTAGACCTTAGATGAAGTAAAAAAATCAGGGGTAGCAATTCAGATATCAGACAACGGAAAATAAAAGTTTAAAAAAAAAACAAGAATTAAGTTTAGAAGGTGAATGAAAACTTGGAAAATGTTACAACTCTGGAGGAAACTTAATTGGGATTGAAAAGAATATACCTTTTTCTAAGCAGTACATGACACCTATGATAAAACTGAACCTGTACTAGGGTACAAAAACCTTATAATAAAATAGAGAAAGGTAGAAATAATAAATACATATTTTTCAGACCATGATGCAACAAAAATTACTTGTAATCAAGAGTCATTGGAAAGTAAACCAAAAATTTATTTAAAATTTAAAAACTTCTTAAGCAATACGTTGATCAAAAATCAAATAATAAAAATAATCATTAATTCTATCCAAGAAAATAATACTAATGATATATCATATCACAATTTAGGAGATATAGACAAGGAGATTTTGAGGGGGATCTTTATATCTCTAAATGTCTAGATGAATAAATTAGAGAAAGAGGAGATCAATGAATTGGGTATGCAACTAAAAAAGCAAAAAGCAAATTAAATGCCACCAATTAAATATCAAATTTGAAATTCTGAAAATCAAGTAAGAGATTAAAGTGAAAGCAAGAAAACCATTGATCTCATAAGTAAAACTAAGAGTTTGTTTTATGAAAAATCCAATAAAAATAGACAAAACTTTGGTTGATTTCATTAAAAAAAGAAAGAAGATAATCAAATTACCAGTATCAAAAATGAAAAGTATGAACAAACTACTGATGAGGAGGAAATTAAAGAAATAATTCAGAGTTACTGTGCTGAACTATATGCCAATAAAGTGGATAACCTGAGTGAAATGGATGAGTATTTACAAAAATACTAACTACCCAGATTAAGAGAAGAGAAATACTGTACTTGAATAATAGCATTTCACAAAAAGTACTTGAAGAAACCATCAATAATCTCCCTAAGAAAAAGCCTCCAGGTCCAGATGAATATATAACTGAATTCTACCCAACTTTAAGGAACAACTCCTATTCTACATAAAATACTTGAAAAAATACTAGGAATTCTAGTAAATTACATTTATGACATGAATATGATGCTGATAGCTAAATCAGGAAGAACCAAAACAATGAAAATTATAGACCAATTTCCCTAATGAACATTGATGCAAAAATCATAAATAAAATTTTAGCAATGAGACTACAGCAGATTATCACAATAATAATATACCATGATCAGGTAGAATTTATACCACTTAGGCAGTGAGGGTTCAATATTAGGAAAACACTCAATATAAAGGAACATATCAATAAGAAAACCAACAGAAATTTTAGGATTATCACAATAGATGCTGACAAAGAATTTGACAAATAAAATGCAACATGCATTTATATTAAAAACACTTGAGAGGGGTGGCTAAGTGGCCTAGTAGATAAAGCGCTGGCCTTGGAGTCAGGAGTACCTGGGTTCAAATCTGGTCTCAGACACTTAATAATTACCTAGCTGTGTGGCCTTGGGCAAGCCACTTAACCCTATTTGCCTTGCAAAAACCTAAAAAAACAAACAAAAAAAAAAACTTGAGAGGGCAGGAGCCAAGATGGCAGCATGAAGGCAGCATTTCCCAAGAACTCTGATCCCCTAAACCCCCAAAAAACAAAGGATGGCTCTAAACAAAATTTAGCAGGGCAGAACCCACAGAAAGACTAAGTGATACATTTTCCCAGTCCAAGATAACTCAGAAGTTCTGCAGGAAAGGTATGCTTCACCAGGACTGGGGGTGGGGGAAAAAACCACAGTGCAGCCCAGCTCAGCCCAGTGCAGCTCAGCCCAGAGCACCCCAGCCAGGTGTTGCCCAGCCCAGTGTAGCCCAGAAATCAACAGCAATAGCTTGAAGGGCCGGTGAGAGAAATCTGCTGCACCTGGGTGAGCTTGGAGTGAGCAGCACCAGTCATAGAATCTGCAGTGAGAATCTGGAGAAAGCAGCCTGCACCCCCAGAGATGGTAAGGGAAGTCTGCAGAGATTTCTTTGCTCTTCCTGGGGTAGGACCCTGCTGTTTGCCTACACTCACATATTGCAGTTTGCAATTCCATACTAAGATAGCTAGATCCCTCCTTATAGCTCTAAGGCAGAGAGAAGTATTGGTCCATCTGCATATCAAAGCACTGGCTAGAAAGCTTAAGACCTTGGAGGAATAAAGGTCCCAGTCGGGTGTCCCAAAAAACAACAACCTCAAAGTCTTGGAAGTGCTGTAAATTAGCCTTGGACAGAGGAAATGAGTAAACAACAGAAAAAGAAGAATCTGACCATGGAGAATTACTTTAGTCCCATGGAACATCAAAACACATACTCAAATGAAGACAAAACCAAAGATTCTGTATCCAAAGCCTCCAAAAGAAATAGAAAATGGGGTCAGACTATGGATGAGCTCAAAAAAGACTTTGAAAAGCAATTAAGGGAGGTGGAGGAAAAATTGGGAGGAGAAATGAGAGCAATGCAGAAAAATCATGAAAACACAAATAAAAAAGCTTGGTGAAATATAAACAAAAAAATACTGAAGAAAATAATATGTTAAAAACCAGTTTAGGTCTAATGGAAAAAAAGCAAAACAAAAGGCAAATGAGGAGAAGAATGCCTTAAAAAAGCAGAATTGGCCAGCTGGAAAAGGAGATAAAAAAGCTCTCTGAAGAAAATAACTCCTTCAAATGCAAAATGGAACTAAAGGAAGCCAATGACTTTGCAAGAAAACAGGGAGAAATAAAACTCTTCCAAAAAAAAATTGGAAGAAAATGTGAAATAACTTGTTGGAAATACAGTTGACCTTGAAAATAGAACCAGAAGAAATAATTTAAAAATTATTGGATTTTCTGAAAGCCAACCAGGAGAAGAGCCTAGACTTCATTTTTTCAAGAAATAATACAGCAAAATTGCTGAGATCCTAGAAACTGAGGGTAAAATAGAAATCGAGAGAATTAACTGATCACCCCCTGAAAGGGATCCCAAAATAAAAATTTCCAGGAATATTATAACCAAATTTTAAAACTCCCAAATCACGGAGAAAATTCTAAAAGTTGCCAGAAACAGACAGTTCAACTACCAAGGCTCCATAGTCAGGATTACACAGGATCTGGAAGTATCTACATTAGGGGCTTGTAGGGATTGGAATATGATAATCCGGAAGGCAAAAGATCTTGGTTAACAACTGAAAATCAACTACCCAGAAAAAACTGAACATCCTCTTTCAGGGGAAAGGATGGACTTTCAATGAAATGGGGGACTTTCAAATTTTCCTATCCAGACGAGCAGAGCTGACCAAAAAGTTTGATCTCCAAGTACAGGACTTTGGTGAACCATGGAGGGAGTGGAAGAGAGGAACTAACTATGAGGAACTTGATGATGTTGATCTGTTTGTATTCCTGCAAAGGAAGAAGTTATTGATAACTCATATGAACTTTCTCATTTATAAGAGCTGTTAGAAGGAGTATATATGGACAGGACATAGGAAGGAGTGGAATATAATGGTTTGATGTAGTGAAGAGATGGAATCAATGGGCAATAGGGGAAAGTACTGGGAAGAAGGATGAAGAAGAAGCTGAGAGATTTCACATAAGAGTCAAGAAAAAGCTTTGTCAATAGAGGGGAGTGGGGGAAGGCAAGGGGGAATGAGTGAGCCTTTATTCTCATTGGAAACAGCTCAGGGAGGAAATGGCACACACACTCTAAATAAGGTGAGGAAATCAGTCTTGCCCTGGAGAAGGATGAGAGGAAACAGATGGGATGAGGGGGAATGGGGTGAGGGAAGGGGGGAATAGGTGATAGAAGAGAGGGAAGATCGAGGGAGAAGATACTCATATGCAACCCACTTTTGGACAAATGAAAGGAGAGAGAGAATAGAATAAATGAGAGTGGGGAGAAATAGAGTGGAGTTACAGATAGTAATAGCAATTTAGGGGAAAATATTGAAGCAACTTCTCTGGTGGACTTATGATAAAAAAAAAAAAAGCAACTCACCCTAGAGATAGAGCAATTGAAATCTGAACACAGACTAAAGTACTTTTTTTCCCCCCTCTCTCTCTATTCTTGAGGTTTCCCATCTTTTTGGGGGGGGAGGGGGTTTACCTTTTTTCTTATGTTTACTCTTATAACATTCAATTTACATTAATGTATGGCATGGAAACAATGTAGAGACTGTCAGACAGCCTTCTGTGGGGGGTAGGGAAGGAGGAGGGGGAGGAAATTGTAGAATTCAGAGCCTTGCAAAAAATGATGGGCAGGGGCAGCTAGGTGTCAGTGGATAAAGCACCGGTCCTGGAGTCAGGGGTACCTGAGTTCAAATCCAGCCGCAGACACTTAATAATTGCCTAATTGGGCAAGCCATCTAACCCCATTTTCCTTGCAAAAATCTAAAAAAATGATGGGTACATATTACTTTTGTATGTAAGTGGAAAACAAATAAAATGTTAACATTTAAAAAACATAAAAAACACTTGAAAGTTTAAGCATAAATGGAGTTTTCCTTAAAATTAAATAGTGTCCAGTCTTCTCTGATGTGCTGGCAGAGCCAACACTGCTTGGCTATTCTTTTATCTCTCCTTATCTCTCTACTTATCCCTTCATATGTCTTGTAACTTCTTTTAATTAACTTTTGTTTTATTTCCATCCTTGCTTTCCTGAGTCTGAATAAGGATTCCTGCAGAACTGAATTCAAGTAGCCAGCAGCTACAAAATGGAGATCCAGCCAGGATAAAAAATTCTCTACCCAGACTTGGGGAAATTGGATAGAGTTCCGTAGGTAAGAAGTAACCTTTTTTTTTTTTAAACCTAAATTTTTAGAAAAGTAGAAAAATTATTGGACTTATAGACCTCCTTCTATGTCCCTTTTTCCCAGAAAATGGAAAAAGTTTGAGTTTTGTGGGGAGTCAGTTAACCCAATTTCATGTGGTGTTTCATAGTTGCCCTTGAATGGCCCTGTCCTTCCTTGTTTTCATCTGCCCTTATGTGGGCCTGCCCTGTTGTTCTCACACTGAACAGTGTTGGCAGTTCTGAAGTATGTTTGGTTTATACTCTACCCGGAGTGAGGGTTGTTAAGGAAGCACTTTTGGTATTTGTCAAATTCATGTGTTTGCCTACCTATTAATATATGGAAAAGTAAAATATGGGAAAAATTTGTTACCAAGAACCCCTACCCCAAGCTTTGTGCTTGCTCCTTGGAAGGAATGAGATTTGGCAAAAGCAAAAATCTGAGCTCCTGGAAATTATCTTTGGGTGGAACTCCCTTGCTCTCTTTCACTTTGAAATGCTCTATCTCATTTTCTGCAGCTCCTGCCCTCTGCAGCTGGAGGGAGGAGTGGGGTGGGGGAAGATCAGGAAAATTTTCCTTTTTAGAACTTCAAAACTCAAACCTATGTCTCTGATGGAATGCATGCTTCACTGCAAGAAAGAAGTCAAGAATATGGACTTGCTCATGGTATCTCTGACTGAACATAGCAATTGTGTGGTCCTTTGCAGCACTGTTCTTAGGTACATGAATAACAATTGAATTAAGATTTTTTTCCCCTGGATCTCTTATACCAAATTACTGTCTGTCACACTCTTTGTTCTCTTTAGTGCCCAAGCCATCTGAAGCTCTGGTTATAATTTTAGTTCTCTAGCTATATATCTCTCTGTGACCAGCCTCTGCAGGATGCCAGTCAGTTTTGCCAGGTGATCATTTTCTGTATGCTGCCTCAATGAAGTCCATCCTGTAATTCATTCATCTTTAAATGTACTCTGAAAGGTCCAGAAGATGATGGGTCCTGAATAATTTTGAGGGGGGAGGGCAATGATGCAGTGGAAGATGAAGGGAATTCTGAGTTTAGAAATTGGGTGGAGATGTAAATTTACAACTACCTACCCTTGAGATGTAAATCAACTACCATTGATTCATTGTTTAATGTAAAATTTATATCCTGATGCCCTTAGGCTTCAACTTCTACCTAATTCCAGATCCAGTAAAGGGAACCCTCTGGATGAGAGGTAAGGCATAAAAACCTGGGTTGACTCCTGCTCAAGGCCACAGTCATCTCTGACCTGCTAGCCCAGACAACACTCTGGCTGTTCTTTTATCTCTCCCTCTCTCTCTACCTACCCTTCTTATATGTTGTAGATTCTTTTAATAAAATTTTGTTTTTTTCCAAAAATAATAATAATAATGAGAAATATCTCTCTACAAACTCCAGCAAATATTAATGCAATGGGAATTAGCTTGGAGTGTTTCCAATACAATCGGGCTGAAACAAGTTTGTCCATTGTCACCTTTACTGTTTAGTATCATATTAGAAATATTAGCTGTAGCAATAAGAGAAGAAAAAAATTGAAGGAATCAGAATTGACAATTAATAAGTAGACGACTGTGTATGAAATGATGGTATACTGAAAGAAGCTGAGAATATTGTCTTACAAACCCCTTGAAACAATTAACAAATTTAGTACAGTAGCAGGATATAAAATAAGCTCACATAAATCATCAGTATTTCTATATTTGAACAATAAACCCCCAGAGCAAGGGATAGAAAGAGAAATTCCATTCAAATTTACTATAGACAACATTAAATGCTTGTGACTTTACCTTCAAGATAAAGCCACAAACTTTATGAATATAATTGTAAAGCACTTCCCATCCAAATAAAGTCAGATCCAAATAATTGGGAAAAAATGTCAATTGCTCATTTTTACATTTGGCTAATATAATAATAATGGCAATTCTACCCAAATTGTTATTTATTCAGTGCCTTACCAATCAAACTACCACATAAGTATTTTACCCAGCTGGAAAAAATACAGTAACAAAATTCATCTCATGCCAGAAAATATCAAGAATAACAAAGGAACTAATGGAAAAAAAAATATTAAGGAAGGTGACCTAGCTCTACCAGATCTAAAACTATATTATAGAGTGGCCATCAAAATTACTTAGTACTGGTTAAGAAATAGAGTAATATATCAGTGTTTTAGGATAGGTCCAAAAGAAACTTCAGTAAATGACTTCAGCAATCTACTATTAGATAAACTCAAAGATATCAGCTTCAGGGGTAAGAACCCACTATTTGAAAAGATTGTTGGGAAACCTGGAAAATCTTATATCCTATTCCAAAATAAGGTAAAAATAGAAATGGACATAAAGGGAGATACCATAGATAAATTAATAGACCAAGAAATACTCTATGAGACTTATGGAAAGGGGGAAAATTCATTATCAAACAAGTAATAGTGCACATTATAGACTACAAAATGAAAGTTTTTCATATTAATTTAAAATGTTTTTGCACTAATGAAATCAATGCTGCCAAAATTAGAAGGAAAGAAGAAAGCTGGAAAGCAAACCTCACTAATAAAATTCTGATAAAGGTCTCATTTCTAAAATATATATAGAATTGCATCAAATTTTTGAGGTCACAAGTCATTCTCCAATTGACAAAAGGTCAAAGGATATGAATAAACAGTTTTAAAATAAAGAAATTAAAGCTATGCATAATCATATGAAAAAATGCTCCAAATCAATATTGATTAGAGAAATGCAAGTTAAAACAACTTGAGAATAGTGTGGAACTATGACCCAAAAGTAAAAAAATAAAACAACTGTTCATACCCTATGACCCAGCAGTTCCAAATATAAATCTATATTCAGAATAAGATATAGAAAAGGGAAAAGTCCTACATGTTCCAAAATATGCATAAAAGAACAGGACATAAAAGAAAAGGACAAAGATTTGGAAATTGAGGGTATGTCCATAAATTGGGGAATGGCTAAACAAGTTATAGTATATCAATACTATGGAATATTATTGTTCTATAAGAAACCATAAATGCTTGGACGCTAGGGAAGGTATGGAATAACTTACAGGATCTGATGCTAAAGGAAGCATCAGGAATAAATGGAAAAAAAGAAATGAAAGTCATGGAGGAAAATTATGAAAATTTCACCAAGGAATACAACTCCTTTAAATGTAACAAATAACCAACAGGAAAAAATAATCATCAAAAAATAAAATTGAACAACTGGAAAATGAATGTATTTCAGCTAAAAGTCAAATTAATGAACTGGAAATGGAAAACAATTCACCCAAAATAAAAATAAACAATGAGAAAAGGCAAACAAATTTTTACTGTTAAGTAAAATTAACCAAATGGAAAAGGAAATATGAAAGCTAACTGGAGAAAATAAAACCATAAAAATTAAAATTGTTCAAATATAACTAATGAATCTGTGATACACCATGATTCCATGAAAGGAAATCAAATGGTTGAAAACAATTGACGATAACATAACTTAGTATTTTGGAAAAACAGATTATATGGAAAAATCGATCTAAGAGAACTAACCTATGAATTATTGATCTACCAGTAAGCCTAGATAAATGAATAGCTTGAAAAAATTTCTTGGAAAGCAGTGCTAATATACTAGATCAATAAGACAAAAAATTTTGAAAGAATACATAGAACACCTCCATATAGAGACCCCAAGATAAAACCTCCAGGGACTATCATAGACAAAATCCAGAATTCTTAAAGAAAGGAGAAAATACTGCAAGCACAAAAGAAACTTTAAATAAAAATGAAATAAGGGGCAGCTAGGTGGCACATTAGATAGAGCAACAGCCCTGGAGTCAGGAGGAACTGAGTTGAAATCTGCTCTCAGACACTTAAGAATTACCTAACTGTGTGATCTTAGGTAAGTCACTTAACTTTATTGCCTTAAATAAATAATGCAAATAAAAGGAAGCCCAATCAGAATTACACAGTACTTATTAACTTTAACTTTAAAGGATGGCAGAACCTGGAATATGATATTTTTAGAGGGGAAAGGACCTTCAATTATAACTGATCATATTCTGTCCTTGGAAAAGACAGAATTTTCATCAAATAGAAGACTTTCAAAATTTTCTGATAATAAAACCAGAACTGAACAAAAAATTTGACATTCAAATATAAGACTCAACAGATACATGAAATGGAATGGGGAAATGGCAAATGGAAAGGGGAAAAAATGCTAGTCTATTGTATATATCCTTCCAATTCAAGACAACACTTGAAAAATGTATTTCATAGTATAAAGGGTTGAATATAGTTGAAGGGATTAGAGGATATGTGTATAGTTGGTTCTTGTCCTTCATTATTGAAAAAGACTAAAATAATAGTCCTATTTTTTAGATAAATTGCAGTTGGGTCCAACTGGGACTGATCAGACCAATCTAAGCTCAGAATTCTCTACCACAGGTCAGGCATATACAGTCTAGGTGAACACCTAGGTTGTTTCCTCTAAACTTATATATTTCACATTTCCTTTGAGCTACTTTAATTCTCCTTTGTTCATAGAACTCAGCACTTTCTACAATGATGTCACCTTATGCTGGGCAGTGCAGTGTCTCCCATTCCTTTCAGGGTGTCCCACTACTTAGAGTACTTAGAGACTTTATACATATTTAAATCAGAAGTGACCTTGCTTTACTAGAGACCTTAGCTAATGTGGGTTGTAGTACAATAGGAGCAGAGGGTGGAAGTGTACAAAGAATAGAATAGGGAGTGATATTGCTGCAATGCATACATGAATTAAGGAGGGTTTTAATACCATGGTTGGAGTGCTTAGAAGAGAGGGTGTACCCAATATTTTGTTTGAAGAGGATTGTAGGGTTATGGTTAGAGTATAATAGAGAAGGAGAGAGAGCGTGCACTTAGAGAGAATGGACATGAAATATGATAAAGAGAATTTTCTTTGCCTGTCACTTTAGTTACAATTGGAGGAAGTGGGCTTGGGGAAGGGCTATAAATGGTTGATGCAATCATTTTGGTTTGCATGAAGCTTTGATCCATGCAGATTTGTGTGTACATAGAGGTATTTGAAAAGGGGCTAAGGCATGAAATGATTTTAATTTGTTATGATTTATGACTTTTGAGAAGTGTATTTCTAATGAGACACCAGGCAGAAGATTACTTAATGACTGTGAGGCAATGCTGCTTATCAAACTATTAAGTTATAAGAAACTTATTAGAAAAGAAAAAATGAGTGCATTTTGGCAAGGGAGTGGTAAGTACAAAACAAGATTAAAACAATAAAAACCTTAAAAGGATTGTATTAGGAGAAGATTAGGCATTAGAGAAAAAAGAACACCAGGTGAAGAAGAACAAAGATCTATTATAGTAGAGGGAGAGAAGAGAGGATGTGAACATTGAGTAAATCAGCTCAATATATTTGGCCCAGAGAGAGAATTATATCCATTCCCAGTTGGGTTTATAAATCTCTCATTTCCTCGAGGAAATTAAGGGGGAAAGGGAAAGAAAGGTAAAGAGGGGACTGAAAATGGGAAGGTGAAGATGAAAGTAAAAGCAAAGTTAAAGTTAAAATTCAATAGAAAATTTAAAGGGGAAAGGGAAGAAATCATTGGTGAGAAGGAATAAGAGGAAAGGAAAGAGAAAAGTATAAACAAGAAAGAGTATGGAGTGAAATACAAAATTGGTAATTTGTATATGTGAGTGGGATAAATTTTCCAAAAGAACTCTCATAGGGAGCATAATGGATCAAAATTTAGAATCCTACTATATGTTGTTACAAAAAGCATGTTTCAAGCAGAAAGATACACACAGAGTAAAGGAAAAAGGCTGGAGAAAAATGTATTATGCATCAGAGGAAGTTAAAAAAGCAATCATGGGTAGGAGACCTGATCTCAGACAAAGGAAAAGCAAAAACAGATCTCATTTAAAGTGATATGGAAGGAAAGTACAATGTATTCAAATGCACCATAGGCAATGAAGTTATATCTTTGTCAAACATATGTGTACCAAAATATATAGCATCTAATTCTTAGAGAAGAAAATGAACAAATTATTAGGAGACACAGACACAGCAAAATTTTCATTATGAGAAACCTCAATGTCCCTCAGAATTTGATAAATCTAAACACAAAATCTGGAAAAACTTTGATATGATAGACCTCTGGAGAAAAAATAAATGGGTAAGAAAAGAATATAATTTTTGTTGCAGTACATGGAATCTATAGCAAAATTGACCATGTAGTAGGTCATAAACATCTTTTAATCAAATGAAGAAAATCAGCAATAATAAATGCATGTTATTGAGATCATGATGTACATGTAGTAAAGGACCATGGAAAGATGAAATGAAAATTAAATGGAAATTAAATAAACTAAATTTAAAAGAATGAATGAATCAAGCAACAAATCATGGAAATAACCATTTCATCCAAGAAAATGATAAAATGAGACATCATTCCAAAATTTATGGACTCTAGTCAAATCAGTTTTCAATGGATATTTTATATCTCTAAATGATTATATGAAGAAAATAGAGAAAAGTCAGATCAATGAATTGGGCATGCAACTAAAAAAAGTAGGACAAGAACAAATTAAATATCCTTAATTAAATGACAAGTTAGAAAATTCTGAAAATTCACAGATTATAAAAATTAAAAGCAATAAAACCATTGTTTGGAAAAGTAAGAGTTAATTTTGAGGAAAAAATCAATAAAATAAATAAACTATTGGTTATTTTGATTTAAAAAAAAGGAAAGAAGGATACCATAGTACCAGAAGCAAAAATGAAATGAGTGAACTATCAATGAGGAGGAAATTAAACAGATAATTAGGAGCTACTTTGCCAAACTCTATGCCAAAAAATTTGATGACCTGAGTGAAATAAATTAATATTTACAAAAATACAAAGTGATCAGATTAAGAGAAGAGGAAATAAAATACATAAATTAACTCCCTAAGAAAAAATTTCCAGGTCCAAATATGAATTCTGACAAATATTTACAGAGTAATTAATATCAATTCTACATAAAATATTTTTTTAAAATAGAAGATGAAGGAATTTTGTTCAATTCCTTTTAATGATACCAATATCGTGCTGATCCCTATACCAGAAAGAATCAAAAAAGACAAACAAAATTATAGAACAATCTTCCTAATGAACATTGATGAAAAAATTTCAATTAAAATTTTAGCAATAAGATTACAACATGCTATTACTAAGATAATACACAGTGATCAGGTAGGATTTATAGCAGGTAGGGAGGGATGCCTCAATTTTAGGAAAATACACAGTATATTAATAACAAAACTACCAGAAATCATATGAGTATCTCAGTAGACATTGAAAAACCCTTTGACAAAACAATTCAATTCCTCTTAAAAACAGTAGAGTATAGGAATAAATGATGTTTTCCTTAAAATAATAAGCAGCATCTATCTAAAACAATCAATGAATTTATGTAATGATATAAAATAGGAGCAATTCCAATTCCAATAAGTTCAGGGTGAAACATTATCACCATTACTATTTAGTAATGTATTAGAAATGTTAGCTTTAGCAATAAGAAAAGACAGAAATTGAAGGAAGTAGAATTGGTAATGAGGAAATAAAACTATCACTCTTTGGAGATGATATGATATGAGCAGAAGCAAAAGAACTTTTTACGTATTAACAACAAAACTGTGAGTTGATCAACTATGATGGATGCACTTCCTTTGAGCAATTCAGAGAGCTAGGGCAACCCTGAAAAACCTGTTAAGAATAATACCATCCACACTCAGAAAAAAAAAAAAGAAATGCAAAAATATGTTAACTCATTTCTCTTATGTTTTTCCTTCCCAGACCATGATTTTCTTTCTTTTCCCTTAGTCCTTAATGACTAATATCTAAATATATTAAATGAAAATATTCTTGTGCAATATTCATAATACCATTTTCTGCTGAGTGCAGAGTAGGGGAATACAAAGTGGAAGAAAATTGTGTAACATAAATATTCAAGTGGATGAGAAAATTTTTTTTATAACATATATTTGGAAAAATAAAATATCAATTAAAAACTTTGGTATAACAAATATTGCATTAAAAGTTTCTATACAAACTGAACCAACACAACCAAAATTTGAAGGAAAGCAGAAAACTGGGAAATAAATTTTCAAGTCAATTCTTCTGATAAAGATTTCATTTGACAATTTTGAAGAGATGACTTAAATTTTTAAGGATAAAAACTATTCCACACTTGCCAAATTGTCAAAGGATATCAAATGAAAGTTTTCATATGAAGAAATTAAAGTTATTTATAAAATTAAAGTTATTTATAAAAATGTTCTAAGACAGTATTGATTGAAGAAATGCATCTTAAAATAATTCTGCTATTGCCACAGAGCTATAAGGTTGGGAGATATGGGAAAAGTGGGTCACTAAGACCTTGTTGGCAGGTCTGTGAATTGATCCAACCATTCTGGAGAAAATTTGGATTCATAAGACTACTAGATCTATATTTTAGAGATCTTAATAAAGTACACACATGTTCAAAAATATTTATGGTACCTATTTTTTGTGATCACAATGAATTGACAATTGAAGAAATGACCATCAACTGAGGAATGGTTAAACTAGTGGGAATGTAAGAAAATATTATTATACTACAAGAAGTGATGAGCAAACATTTAAAAAATAACCTGAAAAGACTTACATGAATTGATTCCAAGTGAAATGATCCAGAACCAGAAAAACACTGCACAAATATTTGCAATATTGAATGCTGATCAACTAAGATTGACTTATCTCTTCTCCACAATACAATATTCCAAGACATTTAATTTCAAAAGACTCATTAAGAAAATTTTGTCCAAAAATATGGAGTTTGAATGAAGAACAAAACATATAATTTTCAGTTTTATTTTAATTTTAAAGTATTGTTATTTGTGGTTTTTCTCTTTTGTCCTATTTCTTCTTTCACATGACTTTCATTGGACTAATTTGGAAGAAAGGGAAGACAAACCATTCAGAATTCAAAAATCTTATAAAAGTAAATGTTAAAAATTGTCTTTGAATGTAACTGGAAAAAATACTAATTATAAAAAAATAAGAATCTGAATTGGATAACCTCTAAGTCCATGTCACATTGTAAGCCTATGAGTTTATAAACAAACAGTATTTCATAGACTAGTTATGGCTTTTGAATGAGGAAGTACACATTTAATATTTTTCATGACAAAACACTAAAATATCAGATATTATCAAACTGACTCTAAAGAAAAAGAAAAGATTTTTTTGGTACAGGGGGTTTAATTTTAAACTTGTGTATCTAAAACAAGCATCAAGTTTTGTGAAAAGCAAAAATACAGATATTAATTGGCCTAGGCTTTCCATCCTTCACTGCCCTAGCAGCTGTTTCTGACTTTCTCTGAATTTCTCATGGATCTGCTTGAGAGGCAGCTAGCGCTCTCTCTCTCTCTCTCTCTCTCTCTCTCTCTCTCTCTCTCTCTCTCTCTCTCTCTCTCTCTCGGGCATTCTCACTAAAGGCTATCATTCTGATATGCTGGTGTCTTTTTCCCATTAGTGAGTTCTCAATATGAGGTTTTATTTCCCTTCCAGCTGTTCTATCTCTCTCTCTGGTCCTTATAATTATGCCCTGATTGAGTTCCCCTCTTCATTTCATCCCATTTAAAATTCCTTTTTATTAAAAATACAATCCAGTTGAAGTTAGCAACTTCTTTTTTTGTTGATATTTATATCCCCTAGAGTGTAGTAGGAATTTATTTTATTTGTTGCCTGCCTAATTCAACTTAAAATTATCAGTTTGGAAGCTGTGGCTATAAGTGATACTATCCTAAAGGGGCAAACATGTCTTTAATAGAACATGAAGCACAAGTTGTTGTAAAGTCCAGGCTATCAAATGCTGAGAACAAACAAAGGATCTCAAAAGATGTATAACAATAAACATGTCAATCCTAAGAAAACATGGTCAATCTTTAAACTTAGTTTTTAATATTAAATCTTTTTGTATCTTGCTCTTTCCTGGGTCAATTTTTTAATAGAATGATTATCTCATAAGCAAAATCTCTCATTTTGTTTATTTATTTTTACATGATTGCAATAATCTTATTGTGAGAGTAATCATAACCCCTCCTTCCCCACAAAAAGATGAGAAACTTCAAGAATAGTGAGAGAGGAAAAAAAAGTATACTTCAGTGTGTGTGTTCAGAGTCCAATGTCTCTGTATCTGGGATGAGTTGCTTTCCCCATCATAGTCACCAGAGAAGTTTCTTCAATATTTTCCCCACAGTTGCTATCACTAACTGTATTTTCCTCCATGCTATTGCTCCCCACTTTCTTCTATTCCATTCTGTCTCTCCTTTCTTCCTGTCCATTCAGAAGTGTATTGTATCTGATTTCCCTCTCCCATGATCTTCCCTCTCTTCTGTCACCTACTCCTCCCTTCCCTCCCCCCCCATTCCCCCTTATCTGATCCCTTTCCTATCATTTTTTTCTCTGGGTATAATAGAATTCTATAGCCTATTAAGTGTGCATGTTATTTCCTCTCTGATCCATTTCTGATGAGAATAAAGGCTTACTCATCCCCCCCCCACCTTCCCCCATTCAATTCCACTGTAAAAGCTTTTTCTTGACTCTTATGTGAAATATCCTAGTCTTGTCTTCCTTTCCTTTCTCTTTGCCCCAGCACTTTCCTTTTTCACCCATTGACTCCATATTTTTACTATATTATACCATTATATTTAGCTCCTTCCTGTGCCTTGTCTATATATGTTCCTTATAGCTGCTATTATAAGTGAGGAAGTTCATATGAGTTATCAGTATCTTCTTCACATGCAGGAATAGAAGCAATTATACATCATAATGTTCCTCATAATTAGTCCTTCTCATTCACCCCCTCTATGGTTTTCCTGAGTCCTGCACTTGGAGATCAAACTTTCTGTTCAGCTCTGGTTGTTTCAATAGGAAAGTTTGAAAGTCTCCTCTTGCATTGAAAGTCCTTCTTTTCCCCTGAAAGAGGATGTTCAGTTTTGCTTGGTAATGAATCAAGAATTTTTGCCTTCTCGAATATTATATTCTGAGACCTATGGACCTTTAATGTAGATGCTGCCATATTCTGTGAAATCCTGCCTATAGAGCTATCATAGTTGAATTACTTTTTTCTAGAAGCTTTGAGTATTTTTTCTTTGACTTGAGAGCTTTGGAGTTTGGCTGTAATTTTCCTGGAAGTTTTTCTTTTGGGATCTCCTTCAAGAGGTGATCAGTGAGTTCCCTCAATTTCTATTTTTATCCTCTGCTTCTGGGATTTCATGGCAATTTTGCTGTATTATTTCGTGAAAAAAAAATGAAGTCTAGACTCTTTTCCTGGTCATGACTTTTAGTTAGTCTGATAATTTTAAATTATCTCCTCCGGATCAGTTTTCAAGGTCAGTTATTTTGCCAATGAAATATTTCACATTTTCTTCTAATTGTTTTTTGGTATAGTTTTATTTCTTCCTGAGTTCTCACAAAGTTATCAATTGCTTTAGTTCCATTCTGCATTTGAAGGAGTTATTTTTCTCCAGAAAACATTTTTTATCTCCTTTTCTAGCTGGCCAGTTCTACTTTTTAAGGCTTTCTTCTACTCATTTGCCTTTTGTTTTGCTTTTTTCTATTTGGCCTAAACTGTTTTTTAACATGTTATTTTCTTCAGTAATTTTTTTTGCATTTCTTTCACCAAGTTGCTGACTTAGTTTTCATGATTTATCTGCATCTGTCTCATTTTTCTTCCCAATTTTTCCTCTACCTCTCTTAATTGCTTTTCATAGTCTTTTTAGAGTGAGAACCAATTTTCTGTTTCTCTTGGAGGTTTTAGATATAGAAGCGTCTATTTTTGTCATCATCTGAGTATGTATTTAGATCCTCCATGAGACCAAAGTAATTTTCTATGGTCAGATTCTGCTTTTTCTGTTGTTTGCTCATTTCCTCAGCCTATGACTGACTTGCCCCACTTCTAAGGCTTTAGGGGGGTTTTGGAGAACCCCACAGGAATATTAATAATTCCTCCAAGGTCCTATGAGAGGCTCTGACTGCTGTCTTGCCTGTGTTCAGGCCCTCCACTCTACCTGGAGCTGTGAGGATGGTCCATGCTTGGCTATGGTGGTGTTGTGGGGGACCAGACAGCAAAACAGGTCTGAGTGTGGACAAACAGCTGAGACCTGCCACAAAGCGAGCAGAGAGAACTATGACGTCTCCTGCAACCCCCTTATCATCTATGGGATGAGAGTTCTGGACATGTTCGGTGCCTAAGCTGACTCCAGCTGCAATTTCTCACTGCAGGGCTTCCTTGAGGTGGATGCTCCACTCTTTACTCACTCTGGTGTGGCAGGGTTCTCTCACCAACCTTCTGGCTGTCCCTAACAATCCCTGGGTCAAGAGGTCTATAAACTACTCCCTCTGCCATGGACCCAGGTGCCCAGTCCAGCTGTGCTGCAGTGCAGCTGCGGCTGCACTGTGGCTTTTTCCAAATCACAGTCCTGGTGGAATAGACCTTTCCTGTGGAACTTCTAAATTGTTTTGGACTGGGAAATTGTATCACTCAGACTTTCAGTGGATTCTGCCCCCTCTAAATTTTGGCTAGAGTCATAATTTAATGACTTTTGGAGGGTTTTTTTTTTGGGAACAAGGTTCCAGAAATTCCTGCCTTCATGTGACCATCTTAGCTCTGCCCCACCCCCACCCCCCAATCTCTTAATAGATATAGTGCAGGGAATAAACAGTAGATTTTGAGACACAGGAGTAAGTTTTAAAAACCTGACTTTTTTATTTCTTCTCTGCATGACTTCAAGTAAGTTGCTTAATGGAAAAGGGTTTCCTTTGTATTTTTTGTGTACCCTCCTTATTTAGCACAGTACCTGAAACATGGTATACATTTAATAAATAATTATTAAATGAATGAATTTGGAAAATAGAAATGGCAAAGAACTGAATAAAAACTATGCAATTCAAGAGGAAGGATATAGTTATGATTTTTTCTGTCTACAAAAGGAGTCAACAAAATGATCACTGAAAACTTTGATTTCACATCAGATTTTCAAATGCAGAAAACATATAAATTATCATTATTGTCCTACTTACATTTTCTTTCCTGCCATGTTCATCACATGGTCCAGCAACTTTTTTAGTCAATTCTGGGGGACATATATCTATATCTATATCTATATCTATATCTATATCTATATCTATATCTATATCTATATCTATATCTATATCTATATCTATATCTATATCTATATCTATATCTATATCTATATCTACATCTACATCTACATCTACATCTATATCTACATCTACATCTAATCTATATCTACATCTACATCTACATCTACATCTATATCTATATCTATGTCTATATCTATATCTATATCTATATCTATATCTATATCTGTATACCTTAACATTTCTGTGACTTGAGGCAGATTTTAAAATCATTTCTTTTAAAATTCTTCTTTTGAAACTTCAGCATACCTAGTTTTTGCTTTCTTTTAACCTCAAAATCTAAGCCAATTGGCTCCAAGAGTAAAGCTATTAAAAATTCAGAGATCACATATTTATGCATGTCATCTTCACCCATAATTTTGGTGAGATAAATATTATCATGGCTAATTTTAGAATATACTATTTTTCCTAATCATGAGGATTTCTATAATGTAACACATCAAAGGTTTTTTTCTCTTACCTATAACTTCCTGAAATTTTCTATGCCACCCATTATTTAATTCTTCAAACTAAAAAATTGACCCCTGTTCATTGTATAACTTCTCTTACTTTTGTTTCAATTTTTTATTTGCATTTTTATTCATTTGCCCATTACAAAAATAGTCTTGAAAGAATAAACATAATCTCCCCTACCCCCACAAAAATAATTAACCTCACAATAAATAAAATTAAAGAAAGAGAAAAAAATGTATTTCAGTCTGTGTTCAGATACCATCAGCTCTCTCTCTCTGGGGTGTTGTGCATCATTTTTCATAAGGCTATAAGAGAAGTTACTTCCATATTTTTCCATAGTTGCTGTTGCTAATTATAATTTCCTTCATCCATTCCTCCTGAATACCATTTATAATATTCTTTCTCTACTTTTTCTTTTTTCCTCTTCAAAAGTGTGCTGTGGGGCAACTGAGTGACCCAGCAGACAGAGAACAGGCCCTGGGGCTGGGAGATCCCAAACCAACATCCCAGACCAGAGACCCAGTAACCTCCTGGTCCTGGTCCCAAATAGACCCTCTTATGTTCCCCGCCATACACTCCATTGCAAAAGCTTTTTCATGATTCTTTTACATGAAATATATTAGCTCATTCTACTTCTCCTTTACCTCTATCCTAGTACATTCCTGTTTCACCCATTGACTCCATTTTTAGAATATATTATACCTTCAAATTCAACTCCCTCCTATACCTTGTCTATATATGCTCCTTCTAAGTGCTCTAATAAATAAGAAGTTCATATGAATATTATCAGTAATATTTTCCCAGGTAGAAATAAATGCAGGCCATCATCATTAAATCCCTCCTAATTTACCCTTCTTCTCCACCTTCTCTATGCTTCACTGGAGTCCTGCACTTGAAGATCAAACTTTCTGTTCAGCTCTGGCCAATTCACCAGGAACATTTGAAGTTCTCCTATTTCATTTAATGTCTATCTTTTACCCTGGAAGAGGATGTTCAGTTTTACTGGGTAGTAGATTCTTGGTTGCATTACAAGATATTTTGCTTTCTGGAATATTATATTCCAAGCTATATGAGCCCTTAAGGTAGATGCTACTGGTAATACTGACTGCAGCTCCACAATATTGGAATTGTTTCATTCTAGCTGCTTGCAATATTTATTTTTTCCTTGACTTGGGAGTTCTGGAATTTGTCTATAATATTCCTGGAGGGCATTTTGTTTTTTGGATCTTTCAGGAGGACATAGGTGAATTCTGGTAATTTCTAATTTGCTCTCTGTTTCTAGGATATCAGTGCAATTTTTCTGTAGAAAGTATTTAAAAATTAAGTCAAGGCTGTTATTGTGATCATGACTTGCAGGTGGTCCAATAACTTTTAATTTGTCTCTTCTGGATATATGCTCCAGGTCAGTTATTTCTCCAATGAGATATTTAATGTTTTCTTCTAGTTCTTCATTCTTGTTTCTTGATTCCTTGCAAAGTCTTCAGCTTCCTTTAGCTCCATTCTACATTTGAAGTTGTTTTCTTCAGAGAGCTTTATTATCTCCTTTTCCATCTTAACAAATGTGCTTTTTAAGACATTCTTCTCTTCATTAACTTTTTGTATTACCTTTTCCATTTGATCTAAACTGGTTTCCTTCAGCAATTTTTGAGTATCTCCTTGACTAAGATGTTGACTTGGTCTTTATGTTCTTCTTGTATCTCTGATTTCTCTTCCCAATTTTTCCTCTACCTCCATTACTTGATTTTCAAAATTTTTTTTGAGCTCAGCCATACCCTGAGCCTAATTCCTATTTTTCTTGGAGGCTTTGATTATAGAACCTTGGATTTTGTCAATTTCTGAATGTGTGTTTTCATCCTCCATGGGATCAAAGTAATTGTCTATAGTCAGGTTCCTTTATTTCTGTTTACTCATTTCTTCAGCCTGTACCCTGGTTTGGGGATGATGCCCAAGATTTTGATTGCTATTGGAACATGCCTACAAGGACATTAGTTCCTTCAAGGTCTTATAAGAGGCTCTGACTGCTCTCCCAACCTGTGCTTTGGTTTGTGGATGATCACAAGCACATGCTTCTGCCCTGGAGCTGTGCTAAAGGTCCCTGCTTTGCTATGGTAGTATCAGGGCCCAAACTGCAACTAGGGACTGAATGTGGACAAAACCCTAGAGCCTTGTCCCAGTGAGAGACCTTGACAGTCTCCCCCCAGCCCTGTATTTTCTATTTCTATTCTATTCTACTCTGGGAGTAGCTGCCAGGCTGCTCCCTGCTTAGTGGATCTGTGGGTCTTCTTCTGTTTTCTGGGATCTGGACTGCACCAAGAGTCATGGTTATGTTGAAGGCCACATTTGCTCTGCACTCACTATGGCCTAGGTTTCTCTATTGCTCTTCCAAATTGTTCCCTTGCAGGACAGGTTAGGTAATTGCTTCTTTTGTCAGGAGCCAGCTCTCTCAGGGAACCAGCCACCTTGTGGGGTGTTTCCAGATGTCTATAGTTCCTTTGCTTCCACCCCTTCCAAAGCTGTGGAGCAGAGCCTTCCCATGATCATCCAGGTTACCTTGGATGGAAGAACTGACTCACTAGATCTTCTTGAGGGTTTTCTCTCAAGAGTTTTGTTAGATTCATAATTTTAAGGTTTTTAAATTATTTTGGAAGAGAGCTCCTGGGAAAGCCTGTCCTCATGCCACCATCTGGGCTCCACAACGTATTTGTTTCTTACACTGTACCTCAAATTGTGCTATTTAGTTTTTAAATAATTTAGGAGATATTATTTTCTTAGTTTTATGCATACACACACAAATGTATTATTTTTGGGGGGAAAGTGATATTTCACTTTATCTCATAATTCTGTTTTCTTTTATTCTATTATTATTTAACCCAGATAAATATATACAATAATTCATCATCCATCATCTTTCCTCCAATGAAAGAAACTGGTAAATCACATGAATTTTTCCTTTCTTCTACATTTCAATGGATAGGAGAAATATTTAAATTTGGCATGCTTTCCCATGTGGCAGAGCCTAATTCACCAATGTATTCAGATTCTGCAAGACTCTTGACTATGTCACAGATAAACTCTTCACAGAGTTTTTACTCCATTTTGGTCTCTTCTGAAATTGCCTGGGCACTATTAGAGCTCAAATTGTTCAAAAATAAGAAAGTTTTCTGTCAATTAGTCTATTCTTTAATGTTAGCAGAGGGAAAAAGTGGAGTTACATCACAAGAAATGTACTGGTCAATGTTAAGCTATTTTTCAAAAAGTCATTACAACATGGATATTCATTTTCTCTTCTGATTCTTATTTTTAATCTTTAAAAATTATTATTTTTTAATTTTTCCTTCTGAAATACAGATGAGGATTTCAGAAAGTATTTCTTTTTATTTGTTTTGTTTTTGTTTGCCTCTTTTCAGTTTTTAAGATAATAATACAAGTAAACTGGGTGTTGCAAAATCTAATTTTTAGTTCATTAATAAGGCATATTTTGTCATTTGTCTTCTACCTCATTGATAGACTCTATAGCATGTATTGTTTTATTTCTGTTGTTTATCTTTATTTATTGTTCTCATAATTTTTTCTTTCCTTGTATGTCCTATGCTAATGAACATGCACATTTTTTAGTTTTAATCCAATTTCTCTTGTTCAATTATATTTTCATATATATATATATATTTCACATCTCTGTCATATATAATTGCCAACATGATTTTAATATTGGTAGAAATATTAATACTATACTCAAATGAGTCACAAACCATTTGCATTCACTTTCCTGAAAACTGGCATAGCAACTTGTACTCCTCTTCCTCCTCTTCCTCCTCCTCCTGTTCTTCACCTCCTTTTTCTTTTTTCTCTACAAGAGCAATACTACGATTTATTACATAGTTATACTTCTGCTTTTTTTCTCACTTAAATAGTGACCATGTCTGAACTAGTCACATTATTATGTATTATGTCTTTGCATATGACCATCACTTAGTTGCATACCCTATACATTTGATCCTTACATCCCCATGAACTGTCTGATATCACTTTTCCTTTTTGTGGCTAAACACATTGAAAAAACTGTCTTAAATAGGAATTTCTATCTTCTTCTTTCTCACTGACTTCATTGAACACTAGCTTCTGATATCATCATTCCAAAGTTATTAAGTATCTTTAAATTGCCATATCTTTGGTGATAATTCTCAAACCTACTTACCTTACACCAAACCTCTCTACTGATATTCATTTTTACCTTTCTAGCTGCCTTTTAGACATCTTAATCCTGGATGTGAAGCAGAGTTTCAAACTCAGCATGTCCCCAATTGAATTCATTATCATTCCCTCCATTATCATTCCCTTCCTCATTTCTGTCAAGCATAGCACTATTCTCTCAATTCTTTGGGCTCACAAATTAGGG